>NC_073696.1:58151880-58356880 GCF_029784165.1 Wyeomyia smithii
ACAAATTTCCGGTTGATTCCGAGCGGTTTTAGGTGTTTGAATATGTGTCCGGGTTTGTACCCTTTCACATATTCAGCGATAACAGCTGCTCTTAACTCTGCCATGGCTCACAACTCAATGTAAACAAACTGCACAGAAACGAAACTCTGCCACTTTGGGCAGCAAAGTTAACCCTTTCATTTGACATATAGATGGCACCAGAGAGATGCAACGTGTAGGCTACAGGCGACCCCAAAAAAGTGTGACCGGACTTTTTTGTCGCCGTGTAGATTAAAAAATACTGGCTTGACCAGGCAATCAGACCACCAGTTCATTTTTACCACGTTTTTCAATTTTGCTAACATTTATACATTTGATGACAACTATCACGATTTGATTGCAAGGTCAGCATAGATTAAACATTTCACCTGCTATTT
Source organism: Wyeomyia smithii (assembly GCF_029784165.1). Classification (NCBI taxonomy): domain Eukaryota; kingdom Metazoa; phylum Arthropoda; class Insecta; order Diptera; family Culicidae; genus Wyeomyia; species Wyeomyia smithii. The sequence goes on from NC_073696.1 coordinate 58,152,297, forward strand.
GAATTCAGTGAATAAATTGCACAATCGAGATTGAGTTAAAAAAAATCTCAATGGCACTTTCCAACCCCGTTTCCCAGAGTTTCCAAATGCAACAATAGAAACCTTCAATATCACCATCCAAGAACTATCGTTTTTTTCTAACTCAATTTTTCTTACTCAAATTGCGAAAGATTCCGAAGCGCTCCTGGTAGCACTGAACTTGCCACCCACTCCACATTGGGGTACCGTTCGGAAGTCGTTATCTCGAACATTTTTTATTCTCAGCTCGTATTTGAATGTGTGACATGTTCTATTCGATCAACTCGGGCAAGAATAAAACGACAGGTGGGTGCCCCCAAACGAAACGATGTTTGCCCCAACGCGCTTCGTAGCGAATATATTTATATACACGTATGCGTTTCCTAGTAGGGTATTCAATTTTGAATGAAATAATTAAAAAATACTTTTGGAGTTAAACATTTGAGGATCAAATAATTTCACAAACTGTCACATGTGTATGTGCAACAGGAGATGAAGCTGACGACTGTAACACAATATTTTGCGAGCAAAACCGCAATTTTACTTGCCGCGTCCACAAAGCACCGGATTTGCTTGTGTCCATACAAAGTGCATTCCGAACGGGGTGAATCTGCGTGACAATCCACCTCGGAGCATCTTTCTGCTCTCGAAATGGATAAAGGTGGGCGGAATTCAATATCGAATGCATTCAGCATGCAGCAGCACTCAGGCTAAACTACCTTCGTACAGCAACTAACTCTCGGATCAACAGCAACGGATGTGAAAAAGTGAACACGTGTCACGTCCTGGTAGATTTTTCACCCGTCGTACAGTCTTTGACGAAAGTGATGGCGGGAATTGGGAGGAAGGCGGGGCAACGACAACGAAGCCAATCGGTCTTGGTCGGGCTCCGAGCCTGAAGAGCAACACTGCTGCACGTCCGCACCATGCAAACAGGAAACGGACCCCCCGGAGCCACGTTTGGGGGTGGTGAAGTGAGATCGAGTTGAAGATGGCGAAAAACGATTAGCTTCAACTGTGGATTCCTTTTTCGCTGCCATTATCGTACCATCGCGCATTGCCAGCCAGTCTTTCAATTCTCCGGCTCTGCTTCTGTTATCAATTCTTTCACGATTATCGATAAATCACCGAGTGTTGGAGCTGAAGTTTGAAGTAAAGGAACGTTTTTCATTTGCTCTTTTGGCCCCCATCCCGAGTTTGGTCCCAGCTGGTACCACTTGTGCCCGTGTGCTGACGGTTGTGAAAAGTGAATTGAATTGAAGAAACGTCGGAACGGATAATGGAAGGGTGAAATCGATGGCTTACACCTTGCCGGTAAATAATCAAAGTGTGCAGCACCGCTCTGTCGGGGGTGCAATAGTAAGAATCGGTGTTGGAGTACCTTTTTCGGTCGGACCGAGAATGCTGCATCGAACGTGGCCTCAAGCCATGCAAACGGGTCACTGATGTACGATTCCAGGTTCTCTCTGTTGTATGTTTCTGAAACTTGTCGCGGTGATTGCAGATAAATGCTGTGCCCTCGACAGCTGGGTGAAACTCGATCTGAAATTGGGAAAACTGGCAGGTAATAACTTTTTTCCCAATACGAGCTTTTTGTTCAAATTAAATCTATTAGTTGCTTTTCGCAGCTGGTGGCACCCAGATCGACTTGTCTTGTTCAGAATCGTAAATCAAACTTCAGCCTGTGAAGTTATTTAATTCTAAAGCTCAGACACAATCGTAAGAATAACACGAGAACTAGACAAGAATTGTGCTCAGCCTTGTTATTAAACTTTTGTGTCGTGCATTAATTTCACGCTATTCGATCATTTTTATATAAATGGTTCACTCACATAACCACGCAGGTTGAAAAAAACACTACTCAGCCTGCAATCTAAAAAAGAAAAATCAGAAGTCTCGTTATTTATAACCGCAATGGCTCTTTAATCTAAAACTTGGCACCCTAAATCAATGCCACCGTCAGACGAAATGAGCAGCAGGAGCAGAAAAACGACACAATTTTTGGCCTCCGTTGCCAACAATAATTGATGGGTGGGATTTCCTACAGAAAAGATTTTTATCCTGATAAAATATTTAATCCGACACGATGAAACTCTGCTGAGGAGTGCTACGCTGTGCTGTGCTGTGCTTTAGAGGGTCAGTCGGCCAGGAAGTGCTTGACCACACCGATGTGTGCTTCCTGTCTGTCTTCGGAATCCGATTGCCCCCGTCTAAACACGATGGAAATATAATGGAAAATAATGACGATAATAATAACAATGGTAGCGCACCGTTCCAATTTGGCTCCCATCAAAGTCGATTCACATAACGATGCTTTTTATTTCCACTTGGTTTCCAGTAGTTTTCTTTCCACTTGGCCCAACAGCGTTCCTGCCGGAAAGGCAGAGCAACGAGAAAGTTTTACACTCGATGTACAAACTTTGCTGCCAGAACGGCTCCAGTTTGGGCGGATCGGTCCCGGAACGGTGGGGGAGGGGTACGCATTAGCCGGCAGGCGATAATGATTTAGGTTAGCCGAGGGAAGAGCGAAAGTTGCACGATTTTCAATTGTTTCAGATAATTCAATCGTTTGTTTTCACAGTTTAATTTTCACAGTCACATTAAGCGTCCCGCAGCGGCACCGGAAAGCGGTACAAATACCGGGCCCAGGTACGGTCACGAACCACGAGTTTTGTGCTACTGCGTAGTCGCAATCGAGAAAGCAGCACCAAACGGCACACGGACGTGATGAAGTTGTATTGTTGTGCCTTAACTTGGAGAGTGGGAAAGAAAACCAACCTGAAGTCGGGGGAGGAAAATCTACCGCCCGCCGTGCATCGTCGTTTATTTTTTCATGTCTTATTTTTTCCGAACGACCACTACTTTATTTTTCTTTCATATGGAAATGCTCGAGGTAGCCATTCGAGAAAGAAAATAGTAGGAGGGTGGTAACCAAGACACGACCGCATAGTTGACGTAGGACTACAATAATTTTATAATTTTATTTTGAAGCTATGTTTGTTTTGAGCTCGTTTTACTTTTGTAGTTTGCTTGATTTATTTTAACCAATTTAAGCTCAACATCTTCCAAAAGGAAGTCGTTTTGGTTCCGGTGGTAATATCAAGTACCTAGGTCGTCAGCCCAAATTCATCAAGCGACACCTCAAACGACTTGGAACTAAAACTAGTTCATTGGTGGCCATTTCTACTGTTAAGGTCGTCTTTGACCATTTAAAAAGTAAAAAAAGTCATTAAAAAAACCGTTCATTATTGGCATGGTTCGATTTTGGCAACAGAAAAAATTCAGAGGTGTTGCCAAAATCGAACGGGGTCTGTATTTTGATTATTTCTTTGCAGCACTCTATCTTAGAAGAAAAAATATTCTCTTTAACATTCACAATGGTCCAGAAACCAAATTTAGGAGAAAATTTGGGTCTAGAGCTCTATAGCAATGTTTTAGAAAAAAACTTTATTTTACATAGTTACTTAAAATTATTGGAGCTATAAAATTGTAAAACAAGGTTTTCTATCTACAAAAATAAAAAAGTTAGATACTTGACTTTCCCCTAAATTTGGTTTCTGGACCATTGATGAATACCTTTCATTCTAATACAGCGAACTTTCTTTAATGCGCGAGAAGGCAACCTTCTATAAAATATTTAATTGAGTACGATTTAGTAGAAATTAAACTTCCTTCTATATCTTTTTGTCTTGTTGAAGTTGGCTCACTCACCGATCACAAAGCGGCAAAGATGTCACATAAATTTTTTTCCTGTAATTACAAGCTCGTGGAAAAAATATCGATAACGAATTACAGTTTTAGTAGAAAATGTATATTCACAGAAACTTTGAAATTGACATAGAATTTTATGAACATGTTAACATTCAATTCAGGTCAAATTGAACATTTTATCAGTATACAGAATCAATCAGAAAAAAATTTGATCAGTTTCAAGATACCAAAGAACAACGAAGATACCATATTTGAAAGTTATATGTCCGTTATCTTCGAAAATAAACTGGGCTAGAGTGATGCACAACATTAGCCTCAGCAATTAATGTTTGCATAGCGTTGTTCAATTACAAGTAAGGTTATGGAAAGTGATATTTTCTTGCAAATGCTGATTCAAAAAAAAATCTATTGAAAAATACAAACACTAAGGTCGGAACTCTAATATCAAGATGAAATGAATTTGGTTTATCTCTAAACCGCCACCGCGTGATGCAACTAGTATTGTCATATTGGACTAAATTCATTCAGCTAGTAAAATATAATCATCAGTACAGCTCGTTTAACTACCTATTCAAAGATCTGTACGGAGCATTTTGGTTTTCTATTGTCTTTTAAATACCTTATATTTAGTTATTTAAATAAATCTAAAAAAAGGCAGAGTGTAGAGTTCAAAAATAAACAACGCATTTTGTTGTCCCCGGCGGCGCAACCTATTTTGCGACATCCGAAAAATCATATTGAATTCTGATATTTGCTGCTATACGAAACAAGAAGAAGAAGAAGACAATTCAAACGGCAATTCGATTGTGTTCCACGCCCCACTGTGCGTCAACAGTGGCAATGTAGTTTTCACTTGGCTTGACTGCACAAAAATGAATATCAAGTTTTCCTGCACTGATAGACATACTTGGTGCAGTACTGTTGCCTGTGCCATCATATTCTCCTCCAAGACATCAGTTTTATTAACATTAACATATTTGTTAACAGCAGAACGTAAAACTGTCTGGTAGTGGAGGTGGTTACGAACTTTCCGAAAAAGCTTTACCTTCAAGACATCAATTTAGTCCAGGCTGATGGAAGCTAACATTAGTTGACCTATTGGGACGGAGAGATTCTGTCAAATTTTTTTTTGCCACTGCTATACAGGATATCACTGCAGGCAGTTGGTGTCTATTCATGAAGTCTGTGCTAGGCGTGCTCGAATATGATTGGTACATTGTTGGTGAAAATTCGACCTTGAAACTTTTATTCAATTTTCACTGTTTAACAATGAAGTGATAATGAAAATTGAAGAATCACAAAATTGTCCATCATTTTATCAATCCAACGACATATCGATTATTGTGGTCAATCATGTGGTTACATCAGTATAACCGTTTGAAATCTTTCATTCCGTCGTTACATCTTGGTTTTAGTTCTCGCGGAATGTATTTCGGTATAGTGCGGTTAGACGTAGTCCTACGTCAAAACTACCGATGGGGTGACCGCGAAATAATTGCGTGTGTTAAAAGTTGAACTATTATTAACTATCTTCGCATTATTTTTTTGAGTTGACTTTGAACTTCAGTGAATGTAGACACATTTTCACTTGACATTGCTTCTTCTAAACAAACTTGTTCGCAGGTCATTATCAATATTATAACTAGAAATAAGGTATGATAAACATAGCGGAGTAAAAAATTCCTCAAAACATTCTCTTCGATCGCTGCAATGCATAAAAATTCAAATATCTTTGAAACATGTCATAAGAAGTATAACAACATCACAACAATTTCGTATCGTAAACCTAGAAAATCTTTCTGTAGACTTCAAGGTAGCGTGCGATTCGATTAAGCTACCTGAGTTCACAGTAATTATTCTTAAGCATGAATTCTAATGATAACGTATGAGGAAAAAAATCCGAACAAACTTTCAATTCCAAATGAAAGTCTTGCGCAACTTATTTTTCTATACTTGTTTGTTAATTCAAGTAATGTACCTCATTAACAAACCTAATAGAAAAAACTCAGCTCCACATCGTGCTGATTTCCTGATCCTCTGGGGTACTTGCTTTATAGCTTCCTGAATTTCGGATGTTTCAATTGCTTAGAGCTCTTTCTTGATTTTTCTATCAAACAATCGACGTTTTTTTCTCTGTAACCATTATGGTAGACTATTCGCTTCAAATTTGCTCAGAAAGTTTCAATGAACTGCAGCTGTGGCACATTTTGAGAATTATATTCTTTCGGAATAAACTCGATATTGCCTTGCCGCAAATCCGCCAAAGTTGCATTAGCATAGTGTGACAATACAAGGCCAGGCCGAAACACTACTTTGTCATTTTTAACGTACTTATATTCTAAATTTAAAATCCATTTCATGCAGATACTTTTTCACCGTTTTTGGATAAATCTGATATGCATTGCCCAGCTCACGATATGATTTGGCCGACCAGCCAGGCGTTTCCGCCCTCAATTTCGGTCGAACGTTGCTCTCTTACAAAGAGCATTTTCGTCCGGAACCAAATTTTCTTTCGAAGGTATTTCCGTTCTCGAAGAGTTTGACAGCAATGTAAATAAATGTTTTTTTATATCCAAGATCTTTAAAATAGTAAAACACTTCACTTTTAGAATTTTCTTCGAATGTCTTCTACCGACAACGCCTTTTCTCAACTAAGCGTCACTTGACAGAATCGACTGGTCGTGTTATTAGTTATATAAAAGTGGATCTTCATTTTGTGGAAAAGGACTGTTCGATTTGTGCAGCACTTAGAAATCGTAGACCAATTTAAAAGTTGTTCGGATATTTTTCCTCACACGTTCATTATTAACGAATCATAAAGCTTCGCGATCGATGGGAAGTATGATTCCCGGATCCCGGGAACAGATATATGGATAGCCGGGATCCCGGAAACTCCCGGGTGCCATAAAACTGAATACCCTATCAAAACTGACGTCTTTGAAGAGTATAGCAGCACTGAAGTGGACATTACGCAAAGCAAATGTTTACTAGAAATGACGCTTGCCGTGTAATATCAAATTATTTACTTCGATTATTTGTCAAAAATATTTGCTGTCTGATTCAGTAAACAAAAAATGAGGCAGAGATTTGCTGTTTATCGATAGAAATTTGAAAAAACTGTAAACTGACGAAAAATTTTGAAACCCGCTGATGAATACGACCAGAAATAAATATTTAAAAAAAAACTTAAAGTCATTGTAACATGGGTCGTGGCTGCGATTTTATCGTAAGAATCATTTTTGCAGGTTAACGTTTCCTTCCGGTTTGTGTCAGTTTTTCAAAGAAAATTGTCGATTGGCAAAATAACGTTCCAGGTTATCAAACTGCCAGTGAAAAATAGATTTACTACGCAGTTTATTTGTTGAAAGTAGTTTGCATCGTGTAATGGCATAGCAAAGGTTTTTTTTTTTGTTCTCGCTTACTTTCCGTCGTTCTAGTTCCGCCACTGTTGTTGTGCCAATCATCGACGTTCAGGGAGGCGACTCCACCCAGGACCCTAACTCACGACCCGTTAATTAACGGGCCGGCGCACATAGGAGTATTTGACCCAAAAAGTTGGCCAAAAGTCCGACATACAAAATACACGATTTCCACACGGGTAAAAATCTTTTCCCGTTTTCATGACCTTTTAGGTCATGAAATCATGAATGGTGTTTTCCGACAAAATCATGACCTATTACTCATGATATCATGATCTCAACTCCGAATACTATGAGCTATGAAGAGCGTTTCCATGAATGCGACTCATGGCTATTAAAAGCGTAACACATCGCTGTCGCATGGACTAATAGAATCATGAGTCATGACTCATGATACCATAAGTTGAATTCTGAATATCATGAGCTACTCAGAGCGTTTTTATAAATACGACTCATGACTGCTATAAACGTAATACATATATGTCAAACTGCGCGCCGGTATATTCAGTGATTGCAAGTTTAGCAACCGTGATTAATACTGAGGTGGACTAGCGTATTTCATGTGCAAAACAAGGTTTTCACGAGTGAAAAATAAAAAAAAAACATATATTTTATAAATAAAATAACTATCTATGTGTTATAAAACATATGACAAGTGTCCGGTCGCGTAAATTAACTCAACACAGTTATATAAAGTGCGGCTAAAACAACTGTGGCAGAGAACATACGATCGGAAAAAAATCGGATTGGAGATCGAAAAGGATACAAAAAAGTAAACAACTTCTGATACCAGGTCTATAATATAATATGGTTATTTACTTAGTGCTCGTTTACAAATAGCTGGCCGTAAATTTTGTATTTTCCATCAAGCCCAATTTAGAGTTCCATCGCTAGAAATGTAAACTCGTTGTTGTTATTGCTGCTAGAATTGATGGATAAGAAGCTGTGTGGCGAGTGTCATTTGCTTATTAATGATTTGAAACCAGTGCCCCGCGGTTTCTGCGCCGCTTTTCGTCACATCGGCTATAGAAGAATTCGTGCCTATTTTGCCGAAAACCTAAATGGCTGTGCCAACAAAATCTGTTCAATTTAAACAGCTGAGCAAAATCATTTCAAATCGCCTGGAAATACGCGAAAATTTATTCGACCATTTTTGATTTGAATGAAACTTTGCACACGTATTTGGCTTAGCAAACTGAGCATTTTTCACAGGTGGAGAGATTTCTTACACCCATGAGTTACATTCTAAAAGGGCGTATGCCTTTTGGCATAGGTTTTATTCGAAGCATTGTAGCCCAGAAACCGTTGCACAGTGGTACAGAACGACAATTTAGGCGGACATGGGGTTTTCGACGCGATTTTGTGATTTTACAGCAATACTTTCTATGGAGAAGTTGCTTCTTATATATAGGTCTATATATACACTTGAATAAAAATTAGGGTGGTCCTTAAACCTGCAAAATATAATAACTAAAATTCTTATTTGTGAAAAAAATGTTGAACTATCTTTGGCAAAGTTGTAGATCACTTGATATTAAGTAATTTTGTAGAAGATTATTTTTTGTAGCTCTTGAATTGACTGAATTAGAGGAATCCTGCTTAGGGTGGCTCTGAAAAAACAGCAATTTTTGGTTGCTAAACTTCGAAGATATCTTTTACGGGTGAAGATTTATTAATGTTTTAATTTTTGAAATACGTTTTTTTCAAAAGTTGATATCTCTGGATGGGGCAAATGAAAACAATATCTTCTGGTTTCATTTGGAAGAGCAATTCGTGTACTTTATCATATGAAAAAATTGGAGATATACTTTTTCTTGAAATTAAATAAAACTAATTTAAATCTGCTAACTTTTGTCAAAAAAGTAAAATATTTTCATTTATAGTTTATTTATTTGGTAAAACTACTGTACATATTTTTCGGTAAAGTTATAGAAAAGCTTAGTCAAGATAACTTCACACATAAAACCACGTATATCTCTCAAATTGACTGATAGAATGTAACTTTGCCTGATGGATCCACGATTTTTCATATATAAACTTATTTTTTACTCTATACACTAGATGCGTGTTGAGCTTGTAATTATATATTCATTTTAAAAGTTACAGTTTTAAAAACTAAAAACACAGATCACTGGCGTAGCGTGGTGGGGCGGAGGAGGCGGTATGAGGTGACATCCATTCGAATATGTTCATGCGTGTCACTTCTAGAAGTGTGACATCCGCGAAAATAATAATCAATTACCATGCTTCAGAGGTGACACTCACGAAAATTATATACATTTTCTCCTATAGGTTGTAATATAATTTTTATTGTAATATATATTTTTATTGGGGGTGACACCCAAAATTTTATGCCCCGGGTGTCACCTAGTCACGCTACGCCACTGACACTGATGTAACTTATAAAGTGAAGATATGTTGCAAAGTTCAATATGTAATATGTAAAGGTTGCCATTGGCGACAGAATGGAAGTTTTAAAAACTAAACAGAAATAGCTGGGACTTTTTTTTTTGTTTGCCTGGAGAGCATTATGCAGAAGTGCCACTGCGACAAATACTTGTCTTTTGTATCTGAGAAATTGGTTGCAAGTATAGAACAAAATATATATTTATATATGAAAAATCGTGGATTTTGAGAGATATAAGTGGTTTTATGTGCGAAGTTATCTTGACTAAGCTTCTCTATAACTTTACCGAAAAATATGTACAGTAGCTTTACCAAATAAATAAACTATAAATGAAAAACTTTTACTTTTTCGACAATAGTTAGCAGATTCAAATTAGTTTTATTAAATTTCAAGAAAAAGTATATCTCCAATTTTTTCATATGATAAAGTACACGAACTGCTCTTCCAAATAAAACCAGAAGATATTGTTTTCATTTGCCCCATTCAGAGATATCAACTTTTGAAAAAAATGTATTTCAAAAATTAAAACATTAATAACTCTTCACCCGTAAAAGATATCTTCGAAGTTTAGCAACCAAAAGTTGCGTCGTTTAAAGTTCTAAAAGTTGTCTGAACTCAACTTTACTGAGAAATTTGAAATAAAAATAATAGAGCAAAAAAACTGTTTTTTCAGAGCCACCCTAAGCAGAATTCTTCTAATTCAGTCAATTCAAGAGCAACAAAAAAGTAATCTTCTACAAAATTGCTTAGTATCAAGTGATCTACAACTTTGCCAAAGATAGTTCAACATTTTTTTCACAAATAAGAATTTTAGTTATTATATATTGCAGTTTTAAGGACCACCCTAGTTTTCATTCAAGTGTATATATAGACCTATATATAATAAGCAACTTCTCCATAGAAAGTATTGCTGTAAAATCACAAAATCGCGTCGAAAACCCCATGTCCGCCTAAATTGTCGTTCTGTACCACTTTGCGCTGGTTGCATAGAAAAACTGTCTGAGATGAGTTGAAGCGAATCGAAAATGCATCATAAAAAAAATATCCACTGTACGAAAAAAAAATTTTTTAACAAAAAAAAATTAAAAATAAACATTAAATTTCAATAAAAAAAAATATAGTTGAATTTTTTTTTCTCATTTTTTTTTAAAGATACTTGACGTTAATACGCAACTTTTAAAAAAAAAGTCCAGGATGGAGAAATGAAAATAATTTTTATAAGGTAGATTAATTTTTTTATGAAAATTCTAATTCAAACATTTTTCGAAATATTTGTGTTCTGATGATTTTAAAAGATGCAGAGAGTCATTTTGAATCAAAAAGCTCTTGGTAGTAAACATTCTAGAGGCATTGGTTTTCGAGTTATTTCTAATTTAAGCTCGAAAAATAATAATTATTCAGGAAAATACACGGTTTTCTTAATTCGTCCATGGTTCTCCAGCAAAAACCATACATTCATTGGAATGCTTGATCAAAAATATACAATTCATTTTTTGACAACAAAACGATTGGGCGAACGGTTCTCAAGAAAAGAGTTAAATGTTCTAAGTGATATAAAAATATATAAGAATCAAATATTTATTTCCGAGTTTTATTATCTTAGAAACATATTTTTTTATGACATAGATACTTTACAGAACTAGTTTCACCTTATATTTTATATACATCATAAGTAAATGATTCGTCATCTTTTGAAAACAGCTTCGTTTGTATCTTATTTTCTGAAATCAGAACAAAAGAGTAATACTTTTGTGTGGCAGCTATTATAATAGATTTTTTGAAAATATTGCTCCAATCTGTTACTCCTTGTTTATATTCTTCATATGATACCCAACTAAATGACATTTTTGATGAATTTTTATTACTTTTCTGATTAGACCAATCATACAATTCTTTTGCGCTTGTAATGGGACGTTCATGTTCTTTAGCTAAACTTGCATTTCTTGTTATTCGTTTTAATATGCCACCAATTGCATCGCATGGGCCTTTACCATGTGAAGTCGCAAAAAAATGCCACTCTGCACCGACGTTTTATTTTGTTTTGAACTTGCAAAATTTTTTCTATTTTTATATTGTTAAGCAGCTCCATCAGGCATTAATATCGCTTTTTCCAACTCTATTGCTGTTTTCAAAAAACTCATTAATTTGGCAATGAACACCTGAACCGCAACAGTATCATGATGGAGTACTTCCGATATTATGATGAAGCTGATATTCTTAAGTGTTCCAGATTCTAAATAGTAAACAACGAAGGGATGAATGGTGGCTTGACTAACATTCCAATAACTACACGAATCACAAATTGATAAAGACGTATTGAAATAAGCTTGACTGTTCAATATTTTTAATTTTGCAATAACGTTTTCGTTTAATTTGCATAAGCTTGATGAGCACCGATGATCAGGAAACGGTTTACAGCATTTGGGCTTGGTGTATTCCATTTTCACTTTATTCATCTTCACAAAATGCAAACTGTTACTAACACATCTGGAGTAGTGCAATCGTATTTTCATACGAAAACAGATATTATAGGTAACCCAGTAGTTATTGGTTGCGTACTTTACAAACAGTTATTACTAGTAAACAAGTAGGTAGTGTTGCACAACAAACATATTTTTTTATAAAACATTCGGCAAAGGGGAACGTGTAGGTAGGCTAAGGTTTAGCGCTTGAGTTATTTATCCAATCGTTATGTTGTCAAAGAATGAATTGTATATTTTTGATCAAGCTTTTTGATGAACGTATGGTTTTTGCTGGAGAACCATGGACGAATTAAGAAAAACGTGTATTTTCCGAAATATTAATAATTTTTCGAGCTTAAATTTAAAATAACTCGAAAACCGATGCCTTTAGAATGTTTACTACCAAGAGCTTTTTGATTCAAAATAACTCTCTGCATCTTTTAAAATCATCAGAATACAAATATTTTAAAAAATTTTTAAAGTAAAATTTTTATAAAAAAATTAATCTACCATGAAAAAATTATTTTTCATTTCTCCATCCTGGACTTCATTTTAAAAGTTCCGAATTAACGTCAAGTTTCTTTAAAAAAAAAAATTCAACTTTTTTTTTTTAAATTGAAATTTAATGCTTTTTTTTAATTTTTTTTGGTCAAAAAAAATTTTTTTTGTACAGTGTATATTTTTTTAAGGTGCATTTTTGATTCCTTACAACTCATTCTCAGACAGTTTTTCTATACAACCAACGGTTTCTGGGTTACAATGCTTCGAATAAAACCTATGCCAAAAGGCATACGCCCTTTTAGAATGTAACTCATGGGTGTAAAAAATCTCTCCATCTGTGAAAAATGCTCAGTTTGCTAAGCCAAATACGTGTGCAAAGTTTCATTCTAATCAAAAATGGTCGATATTCGACCATAGGTCATTTGGCGCGATCTTGCTCAGCTGTGAGATACTGTTGGTAATGGTTATGTGGTACGTGACTCTGTTAGCCGCGGCACTAACTGGATCGATTTAAGTGATCTTTCGGTTGCATCTATCACCTCCGCTTCCCCCTTCTGTTAGGTGGTGGTTGTATTCGCTTCGCATGAGCTGTAAACTGCAGATTGGTGAAATACCTGTGTGTTCTCCAACCGGGTTTTCTTACAAATTTCGCTAGCGGAAATTTGGAACTGTAAACTATCTTGACACATCACTGAAGTTGAGAATAACAAAGACTTGTTTTTTTTAGGTAGAACTACGTTTTTCAGGAAGATCAGCTACATTGAGGTGAAAATGAAAATGTAAAAAAGGAGACAAAACTTGTGTTTTTTAATGCTTATAAGCCCTTTCCAACGCACTTCCGTCGTTTTTCAACAATCAATTGAAAATTATCCATGCATTAGCCCAAATGCAAACAATTATAATTTGTTTATTTGAACTATTGTAGGTACCGTACGGCTTCGGCAGTGGTTAAGATTGCTGCAGAAAACCTGCCGAAGCTGTTCGCTACTCTACTTTTGAAAAATTTTATTGAAAAGTGTTAAAATAACAAGAAATAAAACAAAGTTTATTGAAAAGTCTTTGAAAAAGCATTCAGTTTACTAGTGAAGGACGGTGCTAACTAGGTACCAGTAGCTGTAGTAGTAGTAGCGTCAGCGGTGAATGTACATCTTCTAGTAAAAAACGCTGCTTTTATGCGGTAGCGGCAATTCTTCCAGTGAAAAATTTGGCAACACACAAACGGGGGTGTTGGCAATCAAAATCTGTTTGCCGTCAAATTTGGGAATAGCACAGAGATGGGATCAGCATCATATCCTAAATTGGATTGAAAAACAAATTGTCCTTTTAGGATGAATACTAAATAAAGAGTTAAAATTTTCTTGTTCATTCATTACATCTTCTTCAAAATGTTGGTGCGCTTTGACATAGACGATTGTAAATTCGATTTCATTTCTATGTCTCAGCACGAGCTCGGAATTTCAATATGCTCCAAGGAACAAATAACTGAGTGACCAACTTTTTTATAAGTAGACCCAGTTGATATTTTCCACAATAATGCGAGGGAGCCCAGTTCAGAGCTCATCAACCCATCAACATCAAACATTAGTTCTACTATTCAGGATGCCCATGATTTAGATGAAGGATGTCCATGATGTTCAATTTGCCGAAAAATGTAAATTTAGTTTTGAAATACAAAATAGATCTATCTGGTAACACTTCCGGTCAAAACTAATATTTTTTTGGATTGCTTGGTTTATTTTCTTCAAAATTCATCTATCACTATTTTTCGGGTATCTTACGTCTATAAATTGTTAAAAAAAAATAATTACGGAGTTTATAACTTTTTTCGTAAAAATGTTATGTCTCGAGATTGGCTCATTTTACCTCGGGATGATAGTTGTTTCTATGTGAAATTTTCCAAGGAACACAATGAAATTATCAAATTTTAATTGTAAGAGAAAGAAAAAAGAGATTTTGAATAAAAATGCGTGACTTTGCAACAAACAGGGGGTCCCACAGAGCGGGGGGTATTCCAATCGACACCAAATTTGGGATTTTTCCAAAGTGACAATAGATGAATAATTCTCCCAACTTTGAGCAAAATATGTGCTGGTCGTGTCCAAGTTTGTGCTTTTTCGTGGTCACTTCGTATGGAATGACCCATATTGCTTTCTTAGAGGATCTGAGGCGACATTTTGATGACAACTTATAAACATTTAGTTAGAGCCAGAACGGTTTGTTTGACTCTTATGATACCTTAGGTGAAGCAGCAGATGGTTATTTTGTCTAAAAATAAAACAACAAAAAAAAAACAGAATTATCGGAATGTACACAAAAAATGCAACCATTTTTATTGACCAGTTTTTATTTGCTTGAAATTTTGCACAGATGTTCCTATAATTGACTAAAGATGTTGTTTGTGCTATTAGTTATTTTTTCTTGAATCACGACTAATTTGTGATAACGGTTTAGGTAAAAATGGTATTGTTATTTACAAATATTTTTAAAGCCAGAGATAGTAATTTTGTCCTTACAAAGAAATTTACATCCAAATTAATAAAGCAGAGGCTAGGCAGATACCTACCGCCGCGCCGTATTGGTGAAAATGGTGCATGCTCTCTATATGAACACGCCCGACATAAAATCCGATCAAAGCGCTCGGGGGTATTACGTCACAAAGTTTGTTTTGAAAATTGAAGTGCATTCATTTCTTCTAAGTTGACGGAGTGTTGTAATGTTTTACTCAGTAAAATCACGTGAAATTTCATCATGAAACATACGAAGAGACAAACCAACAGTTAGCATGCATAGTTTTTCGCGGCCCAAAAAGAGTTGGCTCAATTTTGTGTCCGTTGTCGGTTGATGCCAAGTTTGTGCGATTCCAGCACTTCAAACCAGAGGTCTTCGAAGGCCGGTTTCTTGTTGGTCATCGACCGTGTCTCGTTGAATATGGTAAGACAATAATCATTTCATATACTTTACAAATTCTTTTACCGTCAAAAAAAAGTATCAGCCGATCCCATTATTCGTACGATACCTGCAAAGGATAGAAGTTAACCAAAACTGGTAGAATCCACTCTAGATTCTCTGCTAAATTTCGAGAGCAAACTCGAATTTTATACCGATTATAGTACCTGTACATCAAACCGAGCTGCTTTGATAAAAAAAATAATTGTCAGTTATCCAAACATATGCTTCAAATTTTATGCAAAACAAATTATCAGTTTCAAACCTTCTAACAGACGAACATTAACAAAACTAATTCTCTTCTCTGGCAACTAACTTTTTCGTAAGTTTGAATTGTAACTTGTTGTAACTGTTTTGTTTACTTGGTTATTTGTTACTGTTACTAAACACACACATATTGTTTTTTGAATGAAAAAAACTTTATGCATCAATAATGCTTTTTTACTACAATATCACTTCCGGGATTAAAGTTCACCATTTCTGGAAACCGCTGACCGTTGGTTGTCGTTGTATTTTCTTCCATTTATTATTCAGCATTGAGATACATCTGTAAAAAAAACACTGTTTTGAAAACATATTCTGCATTCGGCTTGCGAACGACCCATTTTGGCCCAGGTGTTCGATATATCGAACAAAACGTTTGGTAAATCGAACAGCTGGGCCAAAATGGGTTAAAGAATGACTCTACAGCAAACAAAACGATTCTGAACCTTCGAGTGTTGGCTGGTTTTTATTATGGAACGGAAATTCTCAAGAGGCATACTACTTACCTGAAGGCTGATGGTACGTGTAAACCCATATTTTAATCTAGCTTCAATCCGTGTATATCGAATTACTAAACGATACTGTTGGGCTACCAGATATAGCATGACAATCTCTTGTATTTGACTTGATAATTTGTAGAGTATAACAGAGAACTCTTTTCATGCACTTCATGTAGTTTTCAGCCTGAAATGGAAACATTCAATCAAGCACCATCACATTACACGATTTGCGAATCACGCTTCACAATATTTCAGAAATTCTAACTTTTTGTATTTAATCACTTGACTTCCACGTATTTTTGATGAGTTGGACAGGTAGAACACGCGATGACTATTATTTTAATAAAGTTGCGGAACTTGCAAAACTAACAATTCAACCTACGAGCAAAATCAACAGAGCAAAATAAAACAAAATTTTGACGTTTCGCTCTGCCCATACGAACCCATTAAATCATGAGTTCAATTCATGGTTTCCTAAATCAAAGCAACGTTTTATAAATCGAACACCCGATTTCATGAGTCGAATTCGATATGTCCTGACTCGCAACTCATGATTTCATAAATTAAAAATCATGGTTCCAAGAGCCAAAGCGAGATTTCATATATCGAACGCCCGAATTCATGAGTCAAATGCTAAATTTCATGACCCATAAATCATGGTTCCATGCGAAATGGCTCATATGATGTCAGCAAAACAGTAACGCACGGGATGCATTACGAACAATTGACTCATGAATCCATGAGTCTTTATTCATGGTGTATATTCTTACTATGAAAATACATCCAAATCATGAAATCATGAGTCATTTTGCCCGTTTTCGAGATTTTATTTCTACCCGTGCATTATTTTTATTTGATTTCAGTTGAAACATACCCTCTGTTATATTTCAAACCAAACTGTTATATTAAAGTTTTTCTCTCTCACAGGACATAATCTACAAGATAAGTAAAATGTTTTGCAATATTTAAAACGTTGAATGCATAAAATAATCATGGATTGTTAACGAAATAAGTGATTGTGAAAGCCGACCGCGAAAAATCCGTAATATTGTGAAATTAATTATATGATTTAGTAACCTTCCGCCCCAGTCCCGTCGAAGCTTTATTCATTGACAGAAAGGTCAAAGCCTTCTGAAAATATACGAAAAGAAAAATATTCCTCCTGGTTCCTCTTTTTTATTATATTGCCATTTTATTAAGTGAAGATTTATATGGAAATTCTAAATATTTGTTTTAAATCATGTGTAAAAAGACACTACAAAAATGGAGTAATCGAATTTAAAGTAATATTTTATATATTGAGTGACGTTTTAAATTGATGTCACCTTTTTTGTGTTGATTTTACGAAAATAACACGTTTTTTATATAAATTTATCCAATTACTACCAAAAAAGAGCGACTTGGACTTTTGGCCAGCTTTTTGGCTCAAATACTCCTATGTGCGGCGCCAACGGCTTTGCTTCTTCATGCGATGGAAAGCGTGGTCCCAGAGATTTTTCGCCTCAGAAAATCTCCCGGTGTCGGCTAGGATTGAATCTAGACCAGTTGGGTTGGTTGTGAGTGGATCACGCCACCCCACAACCATCGACACCTATGTCTGCGTTGGGATTCGAACCCAGGCGTCGAGCGTGGTTGGCGGAGACGTTACCAACCACGCTAGGCCCCCGCCCTAGCAAAGATATTTGATAAAAAAAAGGCGAATTGGCTTTTCTAGCGTTCATGCAAACAGAATTTTGAGCGAATATTTGCTATAGTGTAGAAGAAATATTTCGCCGAAAAAGTCCGTATCAATTATACCAAATATTTGCCTCGTCTAAAACCTGCCTAACACTCAGCTATATCTTCAACAAACTGAGAGAATCTGACTGTCCAGTTTCTAATGAAATGTAGCAAGAGCTGAAATCGATGATTTGGAAGTAGGGTAGTGAACGGCTTCGACACGTTTCTGCATAAGATCAAATCAAACACCAACGATGATTCAGCGGACTTTAGCAAAGTTTTACGAAAGAGAATTACATTATTTGGACTTAATGGAAAATTATCGGCAGATCTGAAGCGATCGTTTAATGACATAAAGATCTTGGAAACCTTGCAACAAAAATCTATCTCAAATTTTCCATATGAACTTGAAAATATGTTGTTTTTTCTCTTAATTTTTTTTTATTTTTTTTTCATACGAATTTATAGTGAAACTGAAAACGATTTTTTGTTACCTATTATAAATAAACTTTATTTGAAATTTCGTTTTTGCTGATTTTTTTTTATACCCGGGTCCCAGGAATTCCTGGGAAATGAGATTTTTCATTCCCGTTTCCCGGAAATCCAATTCTCGGGAATATTACAAACCCTAATGGGCAGATATCTGTCAAACTCTAATGGGCAGATAAAATTGTCAAATTTCACTGTTTAAAAATTCATTGCTTGGTTATACTAATCGTTTTGGAGTTTTCCTTCCACTTCAAGGACAAAAAATAATTTTATTCTTGAAAAACACTTTCAAATTACAATTCTCAAAACAGTGTCATGGAGAAAAACTAGATCGGATTCAAATAACTAGATGAATGTTTTACCTATATTTCGCCCAATAATTTGTTTCATATTCGCAATGTAACGTCTAATTTTAAAAGCATATTTGAAAATAAGAAACACAATTCAATCAACTATTAAGTGCGCAACTAAGTTTCCGCTATTATGACGTAGAACTATGTTTCTCAAGAAGTTCGGCTACATGGGGGTGTAAAACAAAAAATTTGAAAAAGGAAAAAGCAAAAAATATGTCAAAAAAATTAAATGCTAATAAATCAATTTGTTTTCAATGGAATTTTTTCGTTCTTACAGCAATCAATCGTAAATTCATCTATGCATCCTTCCTAATGCAGAAAATTGCAATTTGGTTTTTAGAATTATTATACTCTTGAAAATTGTCAAGCCTTGTTGGAACGCAGATTCCGCCCTTTGATTGGTCACTTGATGCTTGCTTTCCCTAGCACGGTCGACAGAATACCTGGTTGATCTAGTGAACCGAGGATGCACTCTTTGAGCTCTAAAAGTTCCTGCTACTGTTCAAACTAATCAGTTTACTAGTTGATGGCCACTAGGACGATACTAAATAAGTAGTAGCGGATAGCAGCAGTAGCGGTTCGTTGTAACACTTATTTAAAGTGCATACAGGAGTAAACGCAATTTTTTTAAGGATATACGCTGAGATTATGATGATAGACTATCTCCTCAATGTTGATAACTTCTATTCAACATCATTCATTAGTGTAAATCTCTGGCCCTAAAAAATTTTTAAATGGCAACTGGAATCGCCGGGGATCCGGAAATACTCATATAAGGTGGTATTTGGCCATTTTTGGCTATTTTCCAGGAATATTATTTTAAGAGAGCTATTTCATTAATGTTGGATAAAAGTTATTGTGATTGATCAATCTCGAATACAACAATGCAAGTAACGTAACAAAGGATCTTATGTAGTTCTTCGTGCGGTAGTGGCTTTCTTTTCTCTGTTTTC
Organism: Wyeomyia smithii; assembly: GCF_029784165.1. NCBI lineage: Eukaryota > Metazoa > Arthropoda > Insecta > Diptera > Culicidae > Wyeomyia > Wyeomyia smithii. Next base: position 58,172,039 of record NC_073696.1, read on the forward strand.
ACTCATCACTGCGATCAGAGACATTTGATCTGTTGTGATATTGCCAAGGTGTTTTCGGTCGTGGCTTACAACCCATTTGTTATTTTTCTTAGTAAAAATGTAATTATATTTTAAGAAATTGTTACGTTAACAACAATATCGCACGCTAGCCTGGGGGGCTAATGCGGTCTCGATTAACTAGATTAGTTGAGAGAATACGTTATCGATATTGTTTTCGGCACATTTTGCATGTTGTAGGATAAGTACAACGATACACCGTGCCCCAGTGCTGGGTCGAGAAGATTTCCAGCTCGAAAAGACCCTCGACCTGATCGGGAATCGAACCCGACATCACAACCGTGTGGGAGAGCTAGCCGACCGACATCGCTAACCACAGAACCACGGGGACCACACATTACGAAATTGTTACGTATGTACCTATAAATCATTCAGAGTATTGCCCATCGCTAACTGCAACTTAGTCCCATCTTTCTGGCAAAGTGTTTGTCTTTCAAAGCTATCCATGAATCAAGCCATTTTTGGATGTCTTCGCATGAGCAGAGCCAGACCATTTGCCGTCTAACGAACAAGTAATAATCAAGTGGCACAATATCTGGGGAATATGACGGATGAGGTAGGAATTCCCAGTTGAGTGTTTGTTGTAGGTTTATACGACTTTGGTGGTATGAGTGGTCAACGGCTCATCATTAATAAAACCGACCTGGTCCCATCACAGCATAGTCTTCGCAAAGTGTGTATATCAGCATAATCTTCGCAAAGTGTATATTCTACCGAGCCGACGACGTATGAACGCTACCGGGGAGTCCTTATGACTTCCTCCTCTTTGAATTGCTGTAATAAATACGTTTTGCATCATCCGACTCGATGCGATGAAGAAAACCTTCCTTCTTTTGTCGCTGGATCAGTTTCCCACAGGCAAAAAAAGGACACTCAACGTCACTTGACTTGTAATCATGACGAACCTTAGTTTCTAGTTTTTGAAACATTTCCAAAGCAACGCAAGTTTGAAAACCTTCATTGGTACCTAACGAAAATAGTAAAAACTGAAAAAACAAAAAGAAAATACGGAATGAAATTGTAACATCTTGAGAAATACATTTAAACCAAGTTATACATATGTTAGGGTATCGACTCTATTATCGTCAGGTTTTTCCTTATTATCGTCCGGGGGGTTAATGAAGTCATAGAGAACTAATATTTTGCAGAAAGGTACTCTGCATTATGAAGAACGATCTTGGACATCATTTAACCCCCTGACGATAATAGGTAGAACCTGACGATAACAAAGCCGATACCGTATATAATTTAAACATTGACATAAGAAACGAATCTTACCTCTCAAGAATCCTAAGACTTATGAAAATAATTTATTCGAATCTTTTGAAGAATAGAAAAAAAAACATTGTTATTTTTTTACAAAATGGCGGCTGTACAGCGATTGCCGTGAACCGCTTTTTTCAAAGGTTCTTCCGCGGCGAGCAGTAGAAGTCGTGCCCAACTCCACCTATAACCAAAACAATTTTTTTATTATCTACATGAGTGTCGCTAGTGATTACATTTTTAGAATTTTTCTTCGCAAAATGGCAACGGTTTGAAGAAGAAAAAAAAACATTTTCGACAAAAAAAACGACTTTAATTGTTTCTAACTTTTGATTTTGTTAATCGATCGCTAAAATCGTGTGTACTTCACTAGATAATCTAATGAAGAAGCTACAACTAAAATTTCAAGTCAATCGGATGTAAACTTTTTAGGTTCTACTGCTCGCCGATTTTGAAAAAAAAAGGTTTTGAGAAAAACGCGTTTAAAGTTTCAAAATGCTATAAATCTTAAGAATCGCAATAATAAAGCCCCTTAATAATTTTTTTACCCTCAGTCAGCTATCCCTGTGTCGTAAAGTTATCATTCCTGGGCATTATTTTCCTCTTCTTCCTTTTTGTTATCTGCTGTAAGGCAACGCCTAACCTCTTTCGCGCTATCAGACATGCGATGCACAGCGACTTTGACGCGGTTGGCGTCCGATCTCACGCAAAACTCAAACTTGTCACTCACATTTAAGCACATTTGAATATAACTCACGGTTAAAACCTATAGAAAAACTCAAACAAAGAACGTATACAACGAGAATGGCTGATCGATTAGACAAGGGGAAATTGTGAGTAAACACGTGCAGTAGAGACACTATAACGGTCGAAACTTGATGCAGCGACCTTTATACTTCAAATTTGAATCACTACAACGATCACAGGTAACTTCTGTTAGTTTACAGAGCCTCGAAATAAAAAGAAAAACGAGCATCGCCAAAATAAACGAAAAATGTAATTTTGAAGCATAAAATTTGTTGTTCATAGTATAAGTAGAATTCTGAAACCATTAGCTCCGCGTGCTCCAAGGCGAATTAATACTAGTGATGTCATTTCTGTATGTGTGTGAGATATGTATTTGTATACACGATTGATAAAGGTTTGATAGGTTTGCCATTTAATGTATGAGAACAAAATGGATAGAAAAATTTGCACACTAACATTTCTTTCATACACGCTGCAAAATATGTTTGAACTCTGACACTGACCACTAAACCTGTTTGTTTTATAATTTGATCTCTTTGTGTAGGAACATAAAAATAGCAGTATTAGTTACTCAGATAACTTGGTATCTCTTGTAATGGACCATAACCCTTTACGACCATGCCCACACATTTTTTTTTAATAGTTTTTTTGACACGGCACGATACAATTTATGTTTAACTGAGCCAAGCACATTTTTTTTTTGAATTCTAAATTAGCAGGGAAAAGATGGAGGCCTTTTTTTATTCTCGCGGCCGACTACGAGCTAGTGGGGATTTAAGGTGAGAGGAGGGGTGTTACAATTTTGTTTTTAACTATTTTATATTACAGAATGTATTCATTTGTACGTGGCTAACCAGTGATGTTCTATTTGAGCAGTTTTGGTCTGAGGTGTCTGCGTAAACATAGAGATGCCGAGTCTTCGTTTAGTGTCTCCAGCCGGGTGTATCATTCTTTTCCAGTTTGTGACAGAAATTGTATTCTAGCAAATAGATAAAAGAAATCAAATTTTAATGCCAGCATTTTTTATAAACCCGTATAGCTGTTTCATGTACTGGAGATCACCGCTTCCCAGAATGTCTCTAACGGGTACGTTCGGTTGTTTTCCTCGGGCCCGAAGGGAATCTATAAGCTCAGACCAAACACCACAGTATTCGGTACACGACCAAACAACATGCTCGATGCCATGGTAGCCATCGCCACAAACGCAGTGATTACTGTCTACAAGCCCTATACGAAAGAGATGCGTGTTTAACGTGTAGTGATTGGACATAAGTCTGGACATCACGCGAATGAAGTCCCGATCTACATCCAACCCCTTGAACCATGCTTTCGTCGATACCTTAGGAAAAATGGAATGTAGCCACCGTCCCAGTTCATCTGAGTTCCATGTTGATTGCCAACTGTTGAGTGTTCTCTGACGCAAAATGCTATAAAATTCATCATAAGCAATTGGTCTTACATAAATATCGCCATCAGTAGCACCCACCTTAGCTAAAGCGTCAGCCTTTTCATTGCCCGGAATGGAACAATGAGAAGGGACCCACGCTAAGGTAACCCGGTAATTTTTATCTGTTAAAGCACTTAAAAACCGCCGTATTTTCCCCAGGAAATACGGGGTGTGCTTCACAGTCTTCATCGACCGCAGAGCCTCAATGGCACTGAGACTGTCTGTGAAGATGAAGTAGTGGTCTATGGGCAGGGCTCCGATGATCCCAAGAGAGTACTGAATGGCAGCAAGTTCTGCGACGTACACGGAAGCAGGAGCATCGAGTTTGTAGGAGGCGGTAAAATTTTCGTGGAAAACACCGAAGCCAGTGGACTCATCTAGATTAGATCCGTCAGTGTAAAACCCTTTATCATAACTCACATGTTTAAACTTATTGGAAAAAATTTTAGGGGTCTCTTGGGGTCGCAATTGATCCGGGATACCAGAAATGTCTTGTTTCATGGTGGTGTCGAAGAATATAGCATTATAAGAAGTATCTAAAAGTGCGACATTGGAGGAATCGTATGAAGAAGGATTAATATCTTGAGCCATATAGTCTAAATATAAAGTCATAAATCTGGATTGAGATTGAAGGTCGACCAACCTCTCGAAATTTTCAATTACTAATGGGTTCATAACTGTGCATCGAATTAGCAACCGGTAAGAGAGATTCCAAAAACGATGTTTCAACGGAAGAATACCCGCTAGCACTTCAAGACTCATCGTATGGGTCGACTGCATGCAACCTAAGGCAATACGCAAACAACGATATTGTATTCGTTCCAGTTTGATCAAATGTGTATTTGCTGCGGAGCGGGAGCAGAAACACCCGTACTCAATTACAGACAATATCGTTGTTTGGTAAAGCCTTAGAAGGTCTCCTGGGTGGGCTCCCCACCAGGTTCCGGTAATCGTACGAAGAAAATAATCCTCTGTTGGCATTTTTGTGTCAGATACCTAATATGACAAGCCCAGGTGCATTTAGAGTCGAACCAGACCCCGAGATATTTAGCGACTAAAACCTGAGTGATTGTTTTACCCGTTAGTAGGAGCTGCAGCTGAGCTGGGTTATGCTTCCTAGAAAAAACGACCAGCTCAGTTTTCTCCGGAGAGAATTCGATACCCAGCTTAAGAGCCCATTCAGACAAATTGTCTAAGGTATCTTGCAATGGTCCTTGCAGATCGTCAGCCTCGCTTCCAGTAATGGATACAACGCTATCATCTGCAAGTTGCCGTTGCGTGCATGAATTTGCAAGACATTTATCGATGTCATTGACGTAAAAATTATATAAGAGAGGGCTTAAACATGAGCCCTGGGGAAGACCTATGTAACTAATTCGGGAATTTGTCGAATCACCATCTATTTCTATATGCTTTTCTGACAACAAATTGAGCAAAAAATTATTCAAATTTGGTGAAAGTCCCTGCGAATGAAGTTTCTCGGTTAAAACTTCAACAGAGACAGAGTCAAAAGCCCCCTTGATGTCTAAGAATGCAGAAGCCATTTGCTCGTTTCGAGCAAAGGCGAGTTGAATTTCGGTAGAGAGCAACGCTAGGCATTCGTTCGTTCCTTTGCCCCGGCGAAAGCCAAATTGAGTATCTGAAAGTAAATCATTTGTTTCGACCCATTTGTCTAACTGAAAGAGGATCATTTTCTCCAATAATTTCCGGAGGCAAGAGGGCATAGCAATCGGCCTATAAGAATTGTGATCAGAGGCGGGTTTTCCGGGTTTTTGAATAGCAATGACTTTTACCTCCCTCCAGTCGTGCGGATCTTCAACAAGTTGAATTTAATTCTATCCAACCCTGGAGCTTTATTGTTGCACGAGAGGAGAGCCATTGAAGATTCCAACATCGAAAATGGAGGCTCTTCCGTAGCTACTAAGAACGCGTCGCGAAAGGTCTTCTGCTCGGGGACAGAGTCCGGACAGACCTTTTTGGCGAAATCGAGTATCCATCGATCTGAATACTCCTCGGACTCATTCGAAACGTTACGATTCCGCATGCGTCTGGCGGTATCCCAAAGAGTGCTCATCGCTGTTTCCCTCGACAACGCGTTCACAAACCGCCGCCAGTATCCGCGTTTTTTTTGCTTTTATCAAGCTCTTCATTTGTCTATCCAGTACATCGTACTTCCGGAGCAAATCGATAGTGCCTTGTTCTCGGAAGGCCAAATACACCGAGGACCTCCGCGCGTACAGGTCTGAGCACTCTTTGTCCCACCACTTGGAGGGAGGGCACCGTCTAATCGTTACCCCGGGTATCGGTTTCGTCTGAGCTTGAGTCGCGGCGTCGATGATCAAGCCACGTGGGACTCGATTCTTTGCGATATTATGGTCTCATAGGACTTCCAATCAATGTTACGTGTGAGGTCATACGCAATATTGATTGGATCCGTTGGAGTTGACCCATTAGCAATTGAGATAACGATTGGTAGGTGATCACTACCGTGGGGATCATTGATTACTTTCCACTGGCAATCTAACGCTAGTGATGTCGAGCAAAGGGATAGGTCAAGCACGCTTTCGCGATTAGGTACACGTGTCGCTTCCCCAGTATTCAAAAGTGTCATATTGAAGTCGTCGATTAAGTTACAGATTAAAGAAGATTGGTTGTCGTCGTACAGCGACCCCCATAGCGAACAGTGAGAGTTAAAATCTCCCAATATCAAAAAAGGCGCGGAAAGCAACTCTGCTATATCAGTGAGATGCCTCTGTTCAATCCGCGCGGATGGAGGGATATATAACGAAACAAGGCATACCGTGCTGAATCGAAACCCGTACAGTATCGAAATCCGTACACCTTGATGTTTTTCTTCAGTTTTAAGCATTATAAAAGTGAAAATTCATATGATAGTTACATGTACATATCCGTTGAGTTGTTGGCCTTCTGTTAAATTAAGCTATGCGCCAGTAGGCCATGAAATAAAAATATTAAAAATCAAAAAGCAATCGTGTATCGGTTTCAGTTGTCATTTCGTTGTATCGTTAGAGAATTTACTAAGGAAACGTTCTTCAGATAAAAACCATTTACTAGTGGGATATAAGTGTTTTACTCTGTGAATCTTTTCGAAATTGATGGAAAAGGTAAGTCTTTGTCATTTTCGAGCTGTATATTGTCTAATAAATAGTGTAAATTGTATTTATTCAACAAAAACTGTGCCGTACGGATTTTGATTCTTGTTATTTGCTTGAATCGAAATCCGTACAGCGTGTGTATCATGCATATGTTGTTGAACTTTCTTCTTGTTTTCAGCATATAATGGAAGAAAACAAGTATAAATATACGGCAAACAATTTTAAACGAGCTGTGACTGAGGTGCGCAAGGAAAAGTCGTACCGGGAAGCTTCGAGAGGTTCCGGCGTTCCGGTTACAAAGAAACGCTACGATAATTGCACTATTTCATTTGATATAAAAAAAATTAGAAAACCGTGTGAAACTTTAGGAACCAATTGATCCTCAAAATATATTTATTCGTTGATTTAAAGATAAATAATTAATAAAAGATGTTCATTTTTGTACTTCTAAATTTATACGGAGTTTGATTTATTTTTGTATGGACTTTGATCCAGTCTATAACGCGTGTGTGCGGATTTCGATTCAAAAGTGTAGGGGTAAGCGGGGTAAGACCGCCCCCTTAAGCAATTCTGTTTATAGAAAAAAAAGTTGCGGCAGCAATTTCATTTTTTCTTCGCTAAGAGGTTTTTCTATTCAATACCCGCATTTAAAAAATAAGAACTGAAATATTTTTGTTTATTTTCCAGTATTTTTTTTTCAATTTTTAAAAATTCATTGAAAATGTGCAGATCTTTTTCATGCGAGGTAAGCCCGCCCACCAGCGGGGTAAGATCGCCCACCATTTTTTGAGGATAAACAATATTTTTAGGGCCGAAACGGTTGATTTTATCGGTATAGTGTCTCTGACAAAGTTGTGAATGGTATTTTTTTTCGTTTTAAATAAAATATACACTGTGAAAAATCTGAAAAAATTTTTTTCTAAATTTCAACTTATTTTATTTTTTGATTATTCAAGTTCAGATCAATGTTTAGGTAACTTTTTTGGTTTTCAAAATAAATAGATTTTTTAGAATTGGGGGTTTTCAAGATATTGAATTCATAATATACCTATCTTTAAGCTAAAAATTAAAACTCATTAAACCTGTCTGTATGATTCTTTTGAAGACTTATTATGTATAGAAAAATACTAATAATTATTCTTTCGTTTATTTATATTTTCAATATTCTATGTTTTTTTTTTTTGAAGAACAAAATTATCAACGACTCTATACACCAAACAAACCGTCCAAAAAAAAAAATTCTTCACAAAAATTTAGCTATTAATATTTCTATTACTCCATGATCCAACAACCATAAAATTTTAGCTTACCTTTTGTAGATTTTACAGGCAAAAACATATTTTTTCAAATAAATTTGAAAAAAAATATATTTTTAATTCTATTTTTATATCTTTTCTTTAAATTTTTTTAGAGTGTGTATTTTTTTCGGAAGAAAAAAACTACTATTTTCAATTCTGCCGGAGACGTCATACCAATCAAACAAACCGTCATGGCTCTAAAATTATTTTGGTTCATTAACACCATTTTCACACAGGTTTACTTTTTTCAAAAATAAGTCTTGTTAAAATATATTACTAGAAAAGCTTCAACCAAATCGAAAATGGTCGATTAACATCGATGTCTTATGTGGCTTGAAGTTGCTTTACTGATCCTGTAAATATTCCCTTCGTAGTGTCGAGGCATTTGGGTCTTGAAGTAAAACAACAAGCATTTGGATACGTGGCGGTTTTACCCCTTGTATAGTGGGCGACTTTACCCCCCGTGGAACATTTTCATATTTGACCGAAAAAGTAGTCAAAATTACAAGATTACTCACGGCCTTCGATATTCCCGAAAGAAGATAGATTCAGGCAAGCGATTAAACGTATATTCACGAACAAAACAATAGATTTTTAGACTGAAAATCCTTAAGTCCCGTTGCCGCAAAACAATAGCGCATTGACTGGTTGCCAGCTGAAAGGTTGTTTTTGATTATTTCTGCGACCGTTCGCGCACTATCAAAACAGAAAAACGTGCAAAATGTTATGTAATTATACTGTGATAGACACGTTAAAGAAATTTTTCAATTATTTTATAACTTGGTAGTAAACTACAGGGGGCGGTCTTACCCCGCAGGGCGGTCTTACCCTGTTTACCCCTACGGGTTTTGATTCAGACAAAAAACTGTGTACGGATTTCGATTCAAAACATGATCTATTTAAACATGATTTTTTCGAGTTCCGGAGTGATTTTATTCGTTTTGCTTGAAAATAGTGATAAAATATAAGTAGAGCTATAACTAAACATGTCAGTTTAAAGCAATATGTGATTTCGATCCAGCACGGTAGGTCTTTTCCATTCATATTCGTTTGAATGGCAACGACTTCAATATTCGAGATCGGGGGGAGGTCGATTCGGAAGAAGTAATAGCACTTTCTAATCCCTAAAAGTACCCCTCCACCGTGTGAGTCTCGATCTCGACGAATAATGCTAAAATCGTGGGAATAGAGTTGATCGTTTGAATTGAGAAAGGTTTCACAGAGCGCAAATGCGTCACAATTGTATGTATTTATTAAATGAGAAAATAGATCGAATTTGGGGATGATACTTCTGCAATTCCACTGTAATACAGTAATAAAATTCCTAACCTCTTTCGCCGTATTAGTCATCGAAAGATATGATAGCTGAAATGAGGGGCCAAGTTGCTGCTAGTTGCATCAAAAAGATTTTCACTGTAGGAAGAAGGGCAAGAAGAATATTTTGTAGGGGATCTGGTATGTTGAATGTTTTAAATGTCCAGTCCATAATATCAGAAAATTTTATGAACCCTGTTTCTTTTTTATCTTCTGATCGAGAAATGGGTGCACGAGAGGTTTTTGGTGCCCCAGGAAGCGGTGAATACTCCTGGTTTGATTTAAAATTAAAACCGGGAGGTACTTGTTCCTTAAGGGAACGCTTAATTTTTTCCTCGCGCTGTTTGTACGCGGGACACGCCGAAAGGTCATGCCGAGTTCCCTCGCAGTAAAGACACTTTTCAGTATCCTCACTGCAAGCGGTCTCAGCATGATTGCCTCCGCACTTGCTGCAGCGTGCCTTGTTGCAGCAGTAGGTGGCTGTATGACCTAACTGCTCGCAGTTTTGGCAATGCATGACCCGCGGTACGAACAGGCGTACAGGCAGACGAACCCTGTCCAAAGAGATGTAGTTCGGCAGTGCGGATCCGGCGAATGTTACACGGGAGGAATCCGAAGGGAAGAATTTCTTCTTCCCTTCTTCGATGGATACGCGGTACTCTCCCGTGAAGAGCTCGTAGCTAGCAATTGCGTTTGCTTGCTCCAAGCTACTCACAACAACTCGCAGTTTGTTCGGTCTAACCTTTGTAATTTCGGTTACGTCCGAAAACTGTTTTGCCAGGTTCTTGCCGATTTGAATAATATTTAGAGGCTTCTTTATGGGCCTGAAGTAAACTACGAACGGACCTTTCGAAGCATCTGGGTAAGCTTTCACCCGTGTTGCCGGTACCCTTGGTACGGGGCTAGGTAGCGGGGAAGGTAGAGGGGAATCGATGAGGGAGATCTCAATCTCTTCCCCATTTGTTTCCACATCCAGGAATAGTTGCACCTGCATGTCGTCCATTTTGCGGGAGCGTTACGCTCTACCGCACACAAACGCTAAATATTCCAATTTTGGGGGGGGGGGGGGTGGTCAAGTAGTTGTTATTGAATTTTAAAAACAATTTTTCAAACTACAATGGATCAAAATTAAAAAAGGCAGTAATACTAATACTAATAAAAATAGTAATAATAATAATAATAATAATAATAATAATAATAATAATAATAATAATAATAATAATAATAATAATAATAATAATAATAATAATAATAATAATAATAATAATAATAATAATAATAATAATAATAATAATAATAATAATAATAATAATAATAATAATAATAATAATAATAATAATAATGATAATAATAATAAAAATAATAATAATAATGATAAAAATAATAATAATAATAATAATAATAATAATAATTATAATAATTATAATAATAACAATAATAATAATAACATTAATTATAATTCTAAAGTGAATACTTCACCGAACGTCTAAGTCACGACCTCACGGCTGATAGTAGGATTAATCGAGCGTCTCCGCAGAACAAACAATGACGATCCAGCTTCGTGTTGTGACACAGTGGCCGTATCCTACACGCGACCTTGTAGATGCCACTTGTAGTTGACTTCCACTCGCTCGATCGTATGGTGGTCCGTGCTGCTAGCAGGGTAACAGCGGTGCGGGAGAATTATTCTTGCTGATATATCAGCTGCGTATCAGATCACTGGCGGGGTAGCCTGCCCCTACCAGTGTGCAGAAGATGTTTCTGCCGATAAACTGCAGGCTATTGTTATCGCGCAGCACAAGAACTAATCGACAAAAAAACACCCGTACGAGAACTCGTGTATTGTTATTTTGCGAACTCAAACGGAGATGAACAATTTGCGTCTAATCGAGACGAAAGCAAAACAACGAATGGCCCACACAATTGTGTAGATTAAAAGTGACGTAAACAAAACCTAAATTGAAGTACTTCCTATGTAAATACACTGGTTTACTCCTTTTTTATTATTTTTACGTAGCTGCTACGATGTTGACACTAGCGTTGTGAGCCATAAAACAATGAATTTGACTCATTGTTTGGGTCATATTCTACCCACACAATTATGTGGGCTCGGTCGGAAAGGGTTGCTGCTCCTGAAAAGTTGGTACCTAATCGTGCAGATAGTAATGATCGTATTTTTTCTGATGCAAATTTGATGATTATCAATCCAGTTATTTTTTCGTGTACATAAATTTGGAATACCAATCTTGCTACTTTTTCGATGGATTGTTGCTACAAAAATTATTATTGGCAATTTTTTTTATTTTGTTTTAATTCAATTTTAAAATTTTGTTCTTAGTAACGTGAGAACTCCTTTGCCTCCATATTCCGTTCAATTCACCCTACCCGTGCAACAATACAGCGCAACATCAGTGTCGTAAAACACTTGAACGAATGGATTATGGTATTTCGCCCTTCTTTGAGTGTACAGGCCAGGCTGCTTTTGTAGCCACTGACCGCCGAACAGATGTGCTGAGCTTTCTGAATCCACGCCGTTCGTTGTGTATACTATAGCGCAGCACTGTGGATCCCAAGCGCGTCCCTTTCGAACTCCGGCCACGACAGAAAGCCGTTGGTTGGAATTGTCGGAAAAGATTTGGGTTACCGTTCGGTACAGCCAGTAAGCGAAAGCAAATGCTTGTCTCGAGAGACTCCTGTCGGCCGGCTGGGCTACTCGACTCGCTCTTGATGGGGATGAGCACTTAATTTTTAAAGAATGCGAAATTTTGCCAACTGAATAAAGCGGGGATACTTTGGGACTATAAGATTAAGACATTGAAATGAAATGGCGTTGTGTTGAGCTGAAGCGAAAAGAAAATCCCTACGCAACTAAGAAACGTTAGAATGTTGAATACGAATCTGCTTTCGCTTCGCAGTTATGAAGCGTTATTATAAATAGTTTATGTATACCTGCATCAGTTTGGCTTATCAATTTTTTTTTTAATTGCAATTGCATGCTCCTTTTAAATTCGAAACGTGCCGTATTATATACCAACTAAACAATTAAACTAGACACCGGACATGATATCCCCCGCCCACCCAGTAGAGGTGGCATTTCCTGTCGGAAAGCACAAGTTTTACCCACAAACGGAACAGAAGTACTCAGGCTATATTTGAAATACAACCAAGCTGCAAAAAGTCCGCAAACAATATGAGACCGAATGGGCTACAAATTTTCCTGAAAAATTCCTAAGGCTTCCTGGAGAAATTGTTATTAACACAACATCCGTTGTCACTGCATAACTGCACCGGTCCATGAATGCTGTACTGAAGTTTTCCAGTTATATAGTTTATTTCTAGACGAAAAACTTCTGCACTGCATTAGATCCGCCCCTCCCAGGAGCAGTCATCACTTTTCGTTAGCCCTCGGTGCAGTCTAGCTCACTTACCTTCACATTTTGTTATCGAACAGACCCACCACACCGGCAGCACCGGGTTATCTGTAGAGTGTTGAAAATGGCTGTCGGAAAGAATCAGTTTTATCATACCAAATCCCCTGAAGAGATGGTTTGTGAAAGTTTCTCGTTCACTCACTGGTTCTGGGCGATTTTGTTTAAAAATTTTGATAAATAACTTTAAATGTAGAAATGATAATTGAACCATTTAAACATGTATAAATCGGTCTCGAATGGTATCGATTTCGGCCGAAACACCGTCGCACTCGTTACTGCACTCCAGCTGTGCGCCACGGATTCTGTCTAGCCGGGTGCTAATTGCAGCAATAATGGGAAGTGATGAAGCTAATGGCATTACTTTCACCGGTGTGCGGGGCAACGCTGGAGAGCGCCAAAGTTCCGTCAAAGTATTTTGCGCGTACAGATTACTGCCCGTTTACGGAAAAGTTAAATTAAAAACTTAATTATGCTGTGCTGCGGTTTGGGGTGAGTGCAAAAAAGTTGCATAGGAAGAAAATTCCGTTAGTTTTGTTGGTTTTGCTCTTAGGTTTAGAGTTTGCGAATCAGTAAATGGGTCATTTTACTGAATTATTGAAGATAGATTTTTTCTATTTAACGAAGTTTAGATAAATGTCTGTGGAAAGCGATTTTCTATCTTAATTCGAATATAATTACAAATTTGGCAAGTATTCTACTGTAGCTGGTGTGAATTTTTGTTTATAGAAACATAAAATAAAGCAATTTGGTTTGTGACCGAAGAGACTCTATAGTTTGATTTTTCTTGGATTCCACAGGAAATTCTAAATAAAATAACCATTTTTGTATTATTCTGGAGATAGATTTTTTAGCTCACCACAATTTTTTAATGAAGCCGCATGGTGGTTATGGTGGACATCGAAGAACAAAATTCCATATCAAGAATAAAAAATATTCCTACGTGAAAATTCGATATTTTTGTAAAATTTCTGAAGGAATCTAGTAAAATGTTAAACGATATATGATTACCAGGGACTAATATAATCCAGAACGGAAAAAACGGTTTTCATAATTTTTTTTCTCCACATAACATTTATTTGACACGGCACAAATACAATTTAATGTTTAACGGCGCCAATTATATCTGATGACTTAAAAACTAAAGCAAATTTTTTATCCTCGCTGCCGACTACGAGCTGAAATTAAGTCTAACTTAAAACTAGCATGGGATTTCCAATCAGTGTTTTGTTGTTCAACGGTCGTCTGATAATCGTCGAATGGCATGTATGGATTCGTTCTGCTGAGCCACGATGTCGTGAGTTGGGACAGAGGCTCGTAGTCCTTGGGTCCTGGTTCTATTGTGCGGGGTCTGGTTGCTGGTTTTGTGCTTAAGGTTCAAACGTGTTCTTGTCGTTTTGTTGGGTGTAGACGGAGGGGAACGGGACTAGACTGGGGCGTGGATGGATTTCAGGAAAACGTATATAAGGGACATGTAGGATAGGTCACGGCTCGCCAAGACATCACGAACAGGAACAGCCGGCTGTCTACCCTCGGCCTGCAGGGAAGCTATCAATTTAGACCTGGCGTCACGGTGTACAGGGCATGACCAAACCACATGCTCTATGTCGTGATAACCTTCACCACAGGCACAGATACCACTTTCCCCGAGCCCAACACGACGGAGATGCGCGTCAAATCTATAGTGATTGGACATAAGCCGGGACATCACGCAAATGAAATCCCGACCTACATCCAACCCCTTGAACCACGGGTTCGTCGATACTTTGGGGATTATGGAATGTAACCACCTTCCCAATTCCCCTCTGGTCCAAGCATTTTGCCAACTGATGATCGTATTCTGACGTACAAGTGCGAAAAATTCATTAAAGGCAATTGGTCTTTCATAAATATCACCGTTTGTTGCGCCCACCTTAGCCAAAGAGTCCGCTTTCTCATTACCCGGTATCGAGCAGTGAGAAGGGACCCACGCTAAGGTAATCTGAGTAGATTTTACGGATAAAGCACTCAGATGTTCCCGTATTTTCCCCAGGAAATACGGAGAGTGCTTAACATCTTTCATCGATCGGAGAGCCTCAATGGAACTGAGACTGTCCGTAAAGATGAAATAATGGTCCGTGGGCATTTTTTCGATAATCCCTAGGGTGTACTGAATTGCAGCTAATTCTGCGACGTAAACAGAAGCAGGATTATCGAGCTTATGGGAGACGGTTAAATTGTTATTGAAGATACCGAAGCCAGTGGACCCATCAAGAAGTGATCCGTCAGTGTAGTACATATTGTCGCAGTTGATGTTTCGATATTTATTGGAAAAAATTTTAGGGATCTGCTGCACGCGTAAATGATCCGGGATTCCACGAGTTTCTTCTATCATGGATGTATCGAAAAACACAGTAGAATCAGAAGTATTTGATAAGTCGACACGATTTGGAATATTCGAAGAAGGGTTAATATTTTGGGACATGTGATTGAAATACAATGTCATAAAACGGGTTTGAGAATTAAGTTCGATTAACCTTTCAAAATTTTCAATCACGGGACGGTTCAAGACCTCACATTTGATTAGAATACGAGAAGACAGGCTCCAGAAGCGGTTTTTCAATGGTAGTACTCCAGCTAAAACCTCCAAACTCATCGTATGGGTCGACTGCATGCAACCTAAGGCGATACGCAAACAACGATATTGTATTCGCTCCAGTTTGATCAAATGTGTGTTTGCTGCGGAGCGGAAGCAGAAACACCCGTATTCAATAACAGACAATATCGTTGTTTGGTAAAGCCTTATAAGGTCTCCTGGATGGGCTCCCCACCATTGTCCGGTTATTGTACGAAGAAAATTCACTCTTTGTTGACATTTTTTCATCAGATACCTCACGTGACAACCCCAGGTGCCTTTAGAGTCGAACCAGACACCAAGATATTTGTGTACCAAAACCTGAGAAATCGTTTTACCCATTAATTGTGTTTGAAGCTGAGCAGGTTCATGCTTCCTAGAAAAAACTACTATCTCAGTCTTCTCCGGAGAGAATTCGATACCTAGCTGTAAAGCCCAAGCAGACAAATTGTCCAAGGTATCTTGCAATGGTCCTTGCAAATCGGCAGCTTTGGCTCCTGTAACAGAGATTACACTGTCGTCTGCAAGTTGTCTTATCGTGCATGAATTTGCCAGACATTCGTCGATGTCATTTACATAAAAGTTGTAAAGAAGGGGGCTTAAACATGAGCCCTGGGGAAGACCCATGTAGCTAATGCGAAAAGTTGCCAAATCGCCATGCGTAAAATGCATGTGCTTTTCGGACAACAAATTGTGCAAAAAATTGTTCAAAATTGGAGAAAATCCTTGTCGGTGAAGTTTACCCGAAAGAATGTCAATAGAAACGGAATCAAAAGCCCCCTTAATGTCCAAGAACGCAGACGCCATTTGTTCTTTACGAGCATACGCTAGCTGAATATCTGTTGAAAGCAACGCAAGACAATCGTTCGTCCCTTTGGCACGGCGGAAGCCAAATTGTTTCTGATAGTAGACCATTTGATTCGACACAGTGGTCTAAACGACGGAGTATCATTTTTTCCATCAATTTCCGGATACAGGATAGCATTGCAATCGGCCTATAAGAGTTGTGATTAGAAGCTGGTTTCCCTGGTTTTTGGATGGCGATCACCTTCACTTGCCTCCAATCCTGCGGTACAATGTTTTGCTCCAGGAACTTATTGAACAAGTTCAACAAGCGCCTCTTGGCATTGCCGGGTAGATTCTTCAACAAGTTGAATTTGATTCTATCTAATCCAGGCGCGTTATTGTTACAGGACAGGAGGGCAACTGAAAATTCTGCCATCGTAAAAGGTGATTCTATCGCGTCGTGGCCCGGAGACGCATCGCGAACAATATTTTGCTCAGGAACAGAGTCCGGACATACTTTCCTGGCAAAATCAAATATCCACCGACTTGAAGACTCCTCGCTTTCGTTGACCGTTACGCGATTCCGCATTCTTCGGGCTGTGTTCCAAAGAGTGCTCATCGATGTCTCCCTCGACGTCTCGTTCACGAATCGACGCCAATATCCACGTTTCTTTGCTTTAGCCAAGCTTTTAAGCTTGGTATCAAGCTCCGAATACCGTAAATAGTCGCCAGGTATACCTCCCGTCTGGTAGGCCTTAAACGCGTCGGATCTTTGCGTGTAGACATCGGAGCACTCTTGGTCCCACCACGGAGTGGGAGGCCGTTCTTTGATCGTTACGCCGGGATATTTCTTCGTTTGGGCTTGCAACGCGGCGTCGAGAATCAAGCCCGCGAGGAGGTTGTATTCTTCAAGTGGTGAATGATGTTGAATCGACTCGACCGCTTTTGAAATCATTTCCTCGTATAACTTCCAATCGACATTTCGTGTGAGGTCATACGGAATGTCAGTTGGTCGCATGCGAGTTGACCCGTTAGTAATTGAAATAAGAATAGGCAGATGGTCGCTACCGTGAGGATCGAGGATTACCTTCCATGTGCAATCCAACCGTAGCGACGTCGAACATAAGGATAGATCCAAAGCGCTTGGGCGCGCTGGAGGTTTCGGGATACGTGTCATTTCACCGTTGTTTAAAATAGTCATGTCGAAGTCATCGCAAAGGTTATAGATTAAAGAGGAGCGATTATCATTGTATGGGGAACCCCAAGCCACGCCATGAGAGTTGAAGTCTCCCAAAATCAAACGTGGCGAGGGAAGAAGTTCTATTAAATCAAAGAGCAGCCGTTGCCCAACCTGTGCTCTGGGGGGAATATATATTGAGGCAATACAAAGCTCTTTACCTTGTATTGTCATTTGACATGCGACAACTTCGATGCCTGGAATCGAGGGGAGGTTAATACGATAGAAAGAATAGCACTTTTTAATCCCTAAAAGTACTCCTCCATATGGGGTGTCTCGATCAAGGCGAATAATATTAAAATCATGGAAGTTGAGATCAATATTTGAAGTAAGCCAAGTTTCGCAAAGGGAAAATGCATCGCATTTGTTTTTATTTATCAAAACTTTAAACGAATCAATTTTTGGTAAAATACTTCTACAATTCCACTGTAAGACAGAGATAGAATCCTTCATATACGCAGTTGAATTAGGCATCGAAGGATACAATCGCTGCAAGGAGAGGCCATTGGGCAGTCAACTGCTTCAAAAATGATCTAACTGTTGGGAGGAATGCTGTAAGAAAAATTTTAATTGGATCGGGTACATTGAAAGTTTCAAAAATCCAGTCCACAATGTCAGAAAATTTCACTAATCCAGAGTTTGTTTCATCAACTGGGAGTGTAAAAGGAGCAACTGGGGTTTTAGATGTTCCTGGCAGTGCTGGGAACTCCTTCTGGGACTTTAAATTTGCCAGCCCAGGAGGAGTTTGCTTCGGTTTTTCCGCAGCACTGTTTGGTTTGTTTGTAACTTTCATTTCACTTTGAGACATCTTAGGACCTTTTCTGGGAAGTTTAGGAGAGGAAATATTTTTCCTCTTTCTAGACTCCCCAGGATTGGCGTAAGATGCTCCCGCTGGTGAATCGTCAGAATCGGTTTCATCAGAGGACAACAGATCGAAGGGGTTCGAAGTAACGGGAGAAGTGGTAACGGTCTTCTTCAGCATGTCAGCGTAGGAACGCTTTGAACGCTCTTTGAGAGACCGTTTTATTTTATCCCTGCGCTGCATGTACACCGCACATGTCGAGAGCTCATGCAGATTTTCTCCGCAGTGAATACACTTTTCAGCGTTAACACTGCAAGAATCTTCCGCATGAGACTCCCCACACTTGCCACAACGTGCCTTATTGCAGCAGTAGGCGGCTGTATGGCCTAACTGCTTGCAATTCAGGCAGTTCATGACGCGGGGCACGTAGAGCCTCACAGGGAGACGAACCCGGTGGATCGAGACGTGGCTTGGTAGTGCAGACCCGGCGAACGTAACTCGAAACGAGTCTGACGGAGTGTATACTGTTTTGCCACCGATGATCGATGCTGACCGCAATTGCTTGCAGTCGAGCACCTTTACTTCGGGACACGTTTTGTTCTTAAAGCACCCTTTGGCACTTTGCAGTACACACTCGACGGACAGACTCGAATCGGTTATGACACCGTCGATCTCCACGTCTCGTGCGGGTATGTAAACGCGATACTCGCGTGTGAAGAGCTCAGAGCAAGCTATATCGTTGGCCTCTTTCAGGTTACCGACCACGACACGGAGCTTGTTAGGCCGGACCTTGGAAATTTCGGTCACGCCCTTGTACTCCTTCGTCAGGTCTTTAGAAATCTGCAAGAGGTTCAACTTTTTCGATTTCGGTCCTGCCTTTGGCCGAAAATAAACAGTATAGCTGCCCTGGGCTCCGTCTGGGTAAAGCCTGGGGCGAGGGGGGACTGAAGAATGAACAGGGGAGGGGGTAACAGAAGGGTCAGGGTCAGAGGGGTTCGGGGATGGTGGCGCGGGAGGCGAGGGATCTACATCCATCGCGCTAAGTCTAGCGCACTAGCGCTGACAAGAACACGTACCTTTTTATTTCTCCCTTCCAGTAAGGTTGGTTGTCCGATCGTTCGAAGTAGCAGCCGTTACAGCCAGCAGCACCAATACAGCAGCACCAAACAGCCACCAGCAGCGAGCCAGGTGTGAGATCACTCCACACAGCGATACAACTCGCTGACACTGATGGCTTCTTCTTTTTCCTCGTTTGTGTCTCGTCCACTGCTGTAGCACAATCCAGCCAGCAGCCAAATCGGCTTACGCACCAGCTGGCAGTCACGATGCGAAACAGTTGCACAAAGGCACGACCTTGAACCCGGATTTATTTCACTCGACCAGGCAAACAATGCCAACACTTGTTCACACGTCTTTTGTTTTATACTCTATCGGACCGATCACCAAACACGTCCAGTACTGATGCGTGTTCGGCACAGAATGATCGTAACCGTTATGTGCTCGACAATAAAACACCATTACGTAAGTTTTCATAATTTGTTTGCATAGTTGTTGTTATTTAATTTCGAGACCCTCCCAGCTGGTCTTGAGGTACGATGCTGGCCTAACAAGTCAGCTGTTGTAGGCAAGCATAGAAATTTTCACTCACTAGCAATATTCCATGCAAATGTTTTCTTTGATTCATCAGCTATCGTTCAATTATTTCCACTCGCGTACAAGTTTTCTATAGAAACGCTGCTGATTGTTTTTCACTTTCAAGAGTTCCGAATACCATAGAAGAAGACTGAATGATTCATACACGATAATATTCATTGTATCCAAGTTCACTTGCATTCAACAGTAACGCGAGAATCTTTGAGATACTATCGCCAGTGATACAAAATTATGAATCCAAATGATCGTTAGATTGCATTCAACTGTTTGCTTACCGGAGCAAGTAGGTAACATCAATGCTTACGGAAATTGTAGCTTGGTGCATTAGCATGTGATATTTGAAATCTCTAAGAATCATCGTGGTATATCACGGTGAAAGAACGACGTGGAGTGGCCGATTTCCACCACCAAGCAACCAACATTTGAGAGAATCGTTGCGATCGCTCGAATGCTATCGTTTACGATTCTTTCGTGAAACACTCGCTATATGTTTCTCGCTCCGCCCAAAGCAGCCAATAATGAAACAAAATCATCAAAGAAAGCCACCATATATTTCTTTGCATTAAGTTGTCTTTTGCATGCATGAGGATGTGTAACTTCTAATAGCAATGGTTTGCTGTGATTGAAAGCTTATGAATAGCACCAGAGATGTTACTTGCTCAATTTAAGTGAACAAAGAGTGAACTTTGCAACTTCCACTTTGAGGAGAACGGCTGCAGCTGTTGAGAAAATCACCTCCACAAAGAAAAATCACGCGGACGAACAATGAGAAAAGGTAAAAGCAAAATTTTACTCTTTGTTATACTTTGTACTGAGAACTTGTTGTCATCGCACTTGCCTTAAGCGCTAGAGCGCGTAAGCACGTATAGATGCTCTCTCATCTTCACTTCTCGTTCGCAGCAATGTTGCCGTTAATATTGGCTAAGAAACTATGTTTGTAATTGCTAGGTCTACAATTTCCTTGTGTTTGTCATTGATTAACTTTGATTTTTTTGTTAAGCATAGTTGGAAACTTCGTGCGAAGTAAAAAAGTGTAAATTTTTGACAGTAAAATCAGTCGGGAAAACCTGGCTATGAACCACGCAAATGTTTCACTAGCCTGTACCTTACCATCAATGTGAAGCGAAATCCATGAGTTTACACTTCGAGCGAAGTCACTAATGTGTGCATGCGTGAAAAAAGTAATCCAAAGTGAAAAAGATTTTCGCCTTATTTGGAACTTTAAACAGTTCTCAATTGATAAAATCAAATTATGGAACAATATATGTATCTTTTACTGTTAATAAGGTATTGGATATTAATTTCAACGCAATATCCATTCTTGCTAAAGAAAACTTTCAAACTGCTTGGCAACTCTGCCGTCATTCGAAACCGCGGCGAACGAACGGTGAGCGAAGCCGCAGTTTGAGATTCGAGTTGATAGCAAAATGTCGGAAAAACGTTGGTCGGAAGGAGATTTTTTTTAAGTTTG
Source organism: Wyeomyia smithii (assembly GCF_029784165.1). Lineage (NCBI taxonomy): Eukaryota > Metazoa > Arthropoda > Insecta > Diptera > Culicidae > Wyeomyia > Wyeomyia smithii. The sequence goes on from NC_073696.1 coordinate 58,193,272, forward strand.
TTCCAAAAAAAAAAGTTTTTATTGCTAAAGATAAAACGCAAACCATCGTTACAATTTGTTCATTGTGTAGTGATTCTAAAACGTTTCGGTGTAATGCTAAGTTTAATTTGAAAAGGCATATAATCACAAGGAAAAGGCCATAGAGCTATTGAATGACGATAAGCAAACTACTGCTGCATACAGTTCCAGAGAAGTTAATTCGAGAAAAAGAAGTCGATGAAATACGGTTCCTCTTGAGCGAAATGTTTACATAACAAACATCGTTCGATGGTTGACTGAGTGCAACGTTCCACTGCAGTTTTTCTCCCACGAATGTGTCAGTAACATATTGCGTCCGATTGAAAATGCTTTGAAACTGGGATACACTAATTGCCATAATATACTACGATACGCCAACGAAATTCATAATAAAGTCGTGGAATACATATCATCTCAGCTTCGCGGAAAATTAATCAGCATAAAGGCGGATATCGCATCCCGCAGAGGCAGGAGCATATTAGGAATCAATGTCCAGTTCATTCATCAAGGAAAAATCGTCATCTACTATGCAAGAAAGCACAGGGCGGAATACTGCAGAGAGGATTTTAGATGAAATTTTAAGTGTTCTGGACAGGTTTCCAATCCTGATTAAGCGAATTTTTACAATCACGACGGACAATGGTCAAAATTTCATAAAAGCTTCCGGATTGTTTCGAAACAAGCAAATTGAAGATACTTTGTATGGTGACGACGATTACAAAATTGATGATGAAGAACTAGAGTTGGTCCTGGAAGGTCCAGAATGCATAGATTACGCTGAGAACTATGAATCGACCAGGTAAATATTTCTGTAAAAATAACATAAAATACAATTGTCTTCTATTAGTGATGATCTTGAAATCGAAGACCTTGATGAGGAAGATGAAGACGAGTTTGAGCTCCTTGAATTGCAAGATGGTCTGCCTGTAGTGAACACTCATTTAACCAGCGTTAGATGCGCAGCGTACACAGTTCAGCTTTCTGTCTACGATGTACTAAAAACCAAATCACTGTCAAGGTTTCTTACTAACGCCAGAAATCTCGTGAAGATTATGCGTTGTCAACCATATGTGAATTCCTTCAAGCTGGACCAATCTCGAAATCTACCGTTTTTGGATGGCGATACGCGTTGGGGGTCCGCTTACTTAATGATCAGTCGGTTTCAAGATGAAAAGGATTTTATAATTAGCCTTCTACCGCCGCAACTATTGAAGTTATTCAACACAAAATTTTGGCAACGAGTGGATCAATTCGTATTGGCAGCCAAACCGGTGTATATACTAACTAAACGTATTCAGGAGGAAAATTTGCTATGTGGTTCCTTTTACCTTTATTGGCAAGAGTGCTGTCTTGAGTTGCAGGAAATTGGAGATACAATTTCGAAGCAGCTGCTCAAGGCATTAAATCACCGCAGACACATGTGGATGGATAATGCTGCATTCCTGGCGGCTCTGTATATCGATCCTCGCCTAACTGATTTTGAACCAGCGGTACTAACTTCGGAGCAGAAGGAAACAGCCATCGTATGTTTACACAGAAAAGTTATTTTAATTTATATATGATTTGTTTTTGAAATTTGTTTTTGATTTTAGCAACATTTACTCGTAACCTGGAAAGTCATTCAATCTCTACGAACTACTGCAACGGCACCGGAAAAGACATCAACTTCTCCAACAGCAAGTCCGAGTCCGATCGACTTACATCGGGTACAAATGAATTCAGGATGAATCTCAGTAAGGATAACTCAGAACATTTACTTTTTCTCAAGTCGAACAGTAATGTAGTGAAGGCTTATGTACGATTTTGATCTCTTAACTATTTATCGATAAGTAAGCAATAAATCTTTGAAAGATGAAGCCTTATTTTCGTACTTCAAATGATTGCTTTTTTCGAACTCGAACAGTAACGCAGTAAAATCAGTTAATTTCAATTTCATTTTTTACCCGTATAATGATAATCAAACATCATATCTTAGAAATATGATTTTTTTAAATTTAGAACGTTAACTATTCTTTCCGATAAAAAAGTATCAGATCTTAGAGAAATAACGACTGGATTTATGTATGGCCTTAACTTTTTTAACCTTTTTTAACGCCCGTATTTTCTAACCGCACCGCTTGGATTTACACTGGGGTCTTTTTTCACGCGGTTGGTTGTACCGCGTTGAAAAAAACCGCGTAATTTTAAAAAATCGCGTAAAAAAACTCCGTTAAAAAAAAGATCCGATAGAAAATAATATCACGTAAGTATATATAAACTTAAAACCTAAATTAATCCACCTAGCGGACAGACTCAGCCTTTCTCATTCAAACTTATTATTTGAAAAAATAGATTTACATGAATGCTTCAATCCAATAAAGGGGTACATTCACTCTTTGGTTTCTAAACTATTAATGTTGTAATTAAAGTATAAAATATGAAATTTGACGTAATGTTAGTGTTTACGAACTAGCGAAATAATAGAAATGACTCTCAATTTCGAACAATTCAATCACGAGCGATACCGGGAACGTTCAGATAGTACGATACCCTATTTAAATCATGTTGAGGCCATTTATATTGATCAAAGCAGGTATAGTGTTGAATAGTCTTTGAATTTCTTTTCTTTTCAAAACTTCTGAACAGCATATCAAATTGTTAGGAAGTTTGTTATTTGTAAGTTTGAGAGATGACTCGTTTGTACGATACTAGTTATGTTCAAAAAAGTCGTGTAATACTTGAGATAATGGACATTCGTTGTTTTACAAATTAAAACATAACGGTTGCTTAAGATTGATTACAATCAAATGAAAAGGGAACGTATAGGGCAGCCAAACTTTGAAATCACGTGTTCAATCATAATTCATCAGTTAACCTTTTACTAGCCCGTTCATCTGATATCAATATTGTTCAAATCGGTTGTGTAGTTTCTGAGATAATGAAGTTTCGTGATTTTCACATTTCGATACATTACAGACGAAGTTACTGTCCGATAACAGCAAAACTCAATAGGGTGTTATGAGACAACTAGACCTTTCATTTGATACTAATTCTATTTTTTTTTAGAAAATCTATACCGAGCGTCTTAGCAGAGTGATTTAGGAAATCAAAGAAATAGTTATCGGTTTCCGTTATACTCTACTAAAAATTTTTTTTTGTGGAAATAAATATTGAAATTCAGTCCGCGCAAATATATATTTCGACTGTGACATACAGTCTTCCTCAGTGCTTATGTGGACTGGTCCACCAGTCATCAGTCCACATAAGCACTGAGGAAGACTGTATGTCACAGTCGAAATATAAATTTGCGCGGACTGAATTTCAATATTCATTACCAAAAAAAAAAAATTTTTAGTAGAGTATAACGGAAACCGATAACTGTTAAAGTTCTGAAGACAGCCCGATCATTTGAAACCAGTTTCATTGAAATCGGTTATGTGGTTTTTGAAATATTGATGTTTCGTGATTTTTAAATTTTGATACATAACCTCTAAACTAAAATCCGATTACATTGGGATTCAATAGCAGCCTATGGCGCAACTAGAAATGTGAATGAGAAAAAAAAGTTGCACATACACACACATACACACACACACACACACACACACACACACACACACACACACACACACACACATACATACATACATACAGAAAATGCTCTGTTCGTCGAAAGATGTCGAGTGGTATATGACATTCGGCCATTGGGACCACTTTTATACCTTTGGTTTTCCCAGTGATTACTATAGTGGAGAATCGCAAAAATGATATAAAAATGCTAACAAAACACACAAAATCAGTTCATAGTGCTTCTGAAATGAAAGTTCATTGAAGAACATAACAATAACTTTATTATAATTGTTTTGCCACATGTTGCTTTCGTTCCATAATCGGAAGTTAATCGAAACAACTCTGACTCGTATCGTTATACAATTATTCATGTAATTTTGTTTCTTCTTCCCGAATCAACGGAAATTGCTTATTATTTGATAATAACAGCAAATATATTAATTATTTAGATTAATGAAACAGAATATTTCATTGTCATGAACCATACGATTGATTTTTTACTTTATTGGATTTACTCATACTAAACTTATTTAATGCCTTCCAAATCGCGTAAAAATAATCCGCGTTATTTAAAAAAATCGCGTAAAAAAAATCCGCGTTATTGTAAAATATCGTGTAAAAAACCCAAATTAATCCACCTAGCGGTCAGACCCGAAGATTTTGTCATTTCGATAAAACCATTCATTTCAAACGATTTGTCTTTTGTCTTTGATCATAGCCTATGGCCGATTCGTCGTGCATTTGCAGACTTTAAACACATCGCAAGGAATCAATGAATTTGGAACGTTCAAATAGTACAAAACCACATTTAAATTATGTTGAGACCACATATATCAATCAAAGCAGGTACACACTTAATTTATCTCGGCAAACTTCTCAACAGCTGAACGAGCTCGGCGAAGTTTGTAACAAATGTCAGCAATATATTTCGACGAACATTCAGCAAATATATCGATCTACCGTAAACCAGCATGTATTGACATTTTGTTTGCCGATGTTCTTGAAAATTGTGCTGAAAAGTTGTAGAGCATTACGCTGAATTTATCAGCTGTTGAGTTCTCGGCAATAAAATCTAAGTGTGTATAAATAGCATTTGAATTTCTTTTCTTTCCATAACTTTTGAGTCACATATCAAATTGTTATGAAGTTTGTTATTTGTAAGTTTGAGAGATGACTTGATCGTATGACACTAGTTATGTTCAAATAAGTCATGTAATCTTCGCAATAATAGACTTTCGTTGTTTTATTAACAATTTATTACATAATGATGGCTTAAGTTCAATTATAATCAAATGAAATGGGAACGTATAGGGCAGCCAAACTTTGAAATCACGTGTTCAATCATAATTCATCAGTTAACCCTTAACTACCCCGCTCATCTGATATTAATATTGATCAAATCGGTTGTGTAGTTTCTAAGATAATGAAGTTTCGTGATTTTCACATTTCGGAACTTTACAGACGAAGTTACAGTCCGATTACAGTAAAATTCAATAGGGTGTTAAGAGGCAGCTAGACTTATTAGTTGACACTAATTAGGAGGAAATCGGGTCAGCCATCTCTGAGAAAAGTGAGTGAGTTCAAGTAGTCTTCGGAATATGTTCCTTTTCATAGCTGGATTTCACACTTTTATACATAACAGGAAAAGTAATAGTCTGATTGCAAAACAAATCAATAGGGTCTTATGGGGCAACTAGACCTTCCATTTGACACTGATTTTATGAAAATCGGTTCAGCCATCTCTGAGAAACATGAGTGAGATTAAGTAGTCTTCAAAACACGTTTCTTGTTATAACTTTTGAACCACAAGTTCAATTATTATGAAATTCAAAATAAAGGGTTTTTCAGGTAGCCCGTTCATCTGAAATCATTTTTTTTGTCGGTTGTGTAGTTCTCGAGATGATGATGTTTCATGATTTTTACATTTTGAACCATAACCTCTAAACTAAAAATCCGATTACAATGAAATTTGATAGGGTCTTATGGGACACCGAGACCTTTCATTTGCAATTAATTTCATGAAAATCGGTCCAGCCATCTTTGAGAAAAGTGAGTGAGAATAAAAATCTGCACATACACACACACACATACACACACACACACACACACACACACACACACACACACACACACACACACATACAAACAGAAAATACTCAACTCGTCGAGCTGAGTCGAGTGATATATGCCATTCGGCCCTTTGTTGCACTTTTATACTTTCGGTTTTGCAAGTGATTGCTATACCTTTCTAGGAGAAAGGCAAAAAGTCGCGTATAAACAAACCGCATGAAAATAACCCGCGTAAAAAAAGACCCCAGTATATATGAAACCCGTGTACAATAAAGTCGCTTTTTATGCGGGGGATACGTGCCGCGTAAATTCCGAAATCCGCGTAAAAAAACGCGTGAACTCTGCACTCCGAGTAAAGAGCAACCGAAATCTGCGTAAAAAAAATACCGCGTTAATTCCGGAATCCGCGTAAAAAAACCGCGTAAATTCCGGAATCCGCGTAAAAAACCGCTTAAATTCCGGAATCCGCGTAAAAAACCACATCAATTCCGGAATCTTCGTAAAAAAGCCACGTAAACAAACCGCATAAAAAGCGACCTTAGTGTATTTAATACACTAGCGCCAGTGCAGGAATTAAATGCATAGTATTTGCTCTTTACCAGTCCACATAAGCACTGAGGAAGACTGTAAGTCACAGTCGAAATATATATTTGCGGACTGAATTTCAATATTTATTTCCAAAAAATTTAGTAGAGTATAACGGAAACCGATAACTATTTCTTTGATTTCTCAATCACTCTGCTAAGACGCTTGTTATAGATTTTCTAAATTCGACAATGGCATCCAAGCCAAATTAGCCAAATATGTTTTTAAAGTTAAAAAAGAGCATTGCGGGTATCCACAAATCTATTTCCTTTCTTAAAAATTGTTTGAAATATCATGTCACTCCCACGAGCCATAAATTAAAAAATTTAAAAAAAATAAATAAAAAATAAAATTTAAAAGTCCTATAGCCCCCTCCATTATGAAACATATGGAACGGGAGTGTTTGAAAAGTAGCATCAAGTTTCTTTATAGTAAACTTAGCTCCACAACTCTGGAATGTTATTCACTTCATTTAAAACTTGCCAAAGAATTTCCTTTTGAATTTCAAAATTTTCTAACTAAAGTTAAAGTAGCCGAAAAGTGTGAAGGGGAAAGAAAACGAAAATTGGGATTGAAAAAGTTAAATCAACTGCTTCTACGAAATAACAGTAGTAGAAAGACAGCCAAAGTACACCTCATTGACGACTTTGTGGTCAATAGGTCTTCGTACGAGTTTTCACAACCCCAGCAAAATCTTCTAAATATGGGCCTAAACTTCGCAATTCCTTCACGACCCAATATTGAACAATCGATCATCGATAAGGAAGCTGGGATGGACAGTTGTAAACTATCCACAGAACAAACTGGTGAAGTACGCCAAATTTTTTCAAAAATTACTAAGACACTGCCACGTCATGAAAATTCGTCTGATATAAAGACAGTTGAGGAATTACGTAAAAAACCTGTTTTCTATTTAAAAGCAGATGAGGGGAACAAAACCGTCATCATGGACAAGTCTGACTATGATGAACAAATAACCCAAAAAATTGATAAAGGTCCATATTGGCAACTGCGACTTAATCCTCTTGCTGATATGGTAAAACGTGTCGAAAATACAATAAAAGAATGCAAACCCGTTTTGGGTAATGCGTTACAAAATCTTCGTGTTTCAAATCCAGTTCTTCCAAGAATTAAGGGTCTCCCCAAAATTCACAAACCTGGAAATGAAATGAGAGAAATTCTCTCAGCGGCAGGGGCTCCCACAGAAAAATTGGCTAAATGGCTGGTAAAAGAATTTCAAGCCACGCCCAAGAAATTTCCAAGTCGATCAGTAAAGAGCACCGGAGATTTCGTTGAAAATTTAAGATCCTCGGGTAACATCCAATCTGATGAGATATAGGTTTCATTTGACGTTACGGCCTTATTTCCTAGCGTTCCAGTGAATGAAACCTTAAACCTTTTAGAGGACTGGCTTCTTTCCCAATATTCTGATAATACTTGGAAAAAGAAAGTTGACGGTCTGTTGAAACTTTCACGCCTTTGCATGAAAGAAAACTACTTCACTATTTCACAATGGGGAATCCTCTTTCTCCCTTTCTACGTGAGCTCTTCATGGCAAATATAGAAAGTACATTAGAGAAGAGGAACCTCTTACCGATTCGATGGTGGAGGTATGTGGATGATATTTTTTGTATTTTGAAAAGGGCGGATCTTGAAACTTTTTTCATATCCCTTAATAATACTCATAAAAATATAAACTTCACAATTGAAAATGAACTTATTAACAGACTCCCTTTCTTGGACGTCGTTGTAGTCAAAAAGTCTACGGACTTGTAATTTGAAATTTATCGGAAACCCACGAATACGAAACGGGTAATACCTAACACTTCAAACCATCCCTTCCAGCATAAAATGGCATCCTTCCATCATATGATCCACCGCATGGAAACTTTACCTCTAACTGAAGTAGCCAAGCAAAAGGAACTGGAATATATTTTCGAAATTGCTAAACTTAATGAATACAATGAAAGTATCATTCAAGCCATTGTTGATAAAAAGAAGCGTGCTCAAATTCGGAAATCTTTTACAACACTCACCCCAATAACAGAAGATCTGAAAAGGGTAGCCGTTGAATATGACGTTAACTTGACACGCCCACTTCGTTCAAAATTTAGGAAATTCGGGATGGATATTGTCTACACTAGTAGAAATACCCAACTCAAAACAAAATTGGGGTCTACCAAAGACCCTATTGATACCCTGAACAAAGCTGGAATTTATAAAATTGCACGCAGTCACTGTGACATGGTTTACATTGGACAAACTAAACGTAACCTAGGAATACGTTTCAAAGAACATTTCGCAGAAGTGACAAAAGCAAGCAAAGTTTCAAAAAATGCCCCACCACACCTTTTCAAATCAAAAGTGGCTGAACATGTTTTCAACGAGGAACTTCCACTAACTTCGGATAACATTCACCTCCTCCGCCCCGTTAATAATTTATGGAAATTAGACGTAGCTGAAAGTTTAGAAATTTATAAACAACACTCATGCACGGTTCTCAACAAAGACGCAGGTATTCACCCCTAATGGCTATTTAATCTGCTTCCCAAAAACCCCAGAAATGGTACGGTAAACAATCGACCGCATAATCCCCTACCTAACTCCATTTAAGAGTGCTAAATTTTCATTTTTACCTACTACAAATAAAAAACAGGATTTACGCTTTGCTCTTTACCAGTCCACATAAGCACTGAGGAAGACTGTAAGTCACAGTCAAAATATATATTTGCGGACTGAATTTCAATATTTATTTCCAAAAAATTTAGTAGAGTATAACGGAAACCGATAACTTTTTCTTTGATTTCATGCATAGTATTAATTATACATTTAACATACCAATACATATAACCAGCCCATCGAGCAAACCAAAACGAGTTTCACAAAGTTTTACAAAGAGCCACTCTGTGTATAGGAACAATTTATTTCCTCTTTGTGTGAGTTTCTCAATCCTCTGTGCTGTGTGCACGAGAAATTAGTCAAAACAACAAAGAGAAGAGCAGGCGATTTGAAAACAGAGCAAAGTCAGAATCTCACTTCTCTCGTATTTCCTCTGAGGAGGAACCATCCCTGAATAGCACGTTCAGAAATGATACCCGAATGTTTGTTATGCGATATGATTTTTTTCATCCTTGGTTGTAGGTTCGAGTACCGGCTCGGGAGAGACTGTTAGTTTCAGTAGGATCGTAGCACCAGCCCCGCAATTGTCATGAACACTTAACAGTTGGCTGCGAAGTCTGTGCGTAATAAAACAGAAGGTCGCACGCCGTGTCAGAAACGGAATATTATGCAACTTTAATGCACCTCGGGTTTTTCTTCACCAAAAGGTAGTTTAAGGTCTAAGCTTTCTAATTAAAGTGGTTTTAAAATATTCTATCGGGGAAAACTTGAATAAAATGAGTTTGAGTTTTTATTCAGTGTTTTGACGATTTTTGTCCATTTATGGAGACGACATTAACATTGAAATATATGATATGGTAACGATACAAACAATGTGTGTGTGCGTGTGTATGTGTGTGTGTTAGAGAGAGGGGGGGGAGAGGAGGAACCTGTACAGTGTAGTAATATGTATAATACGGAAATTAACTGTAAGAAAAAATACAAAATGTTTATGATGATGTATTAATTCATATGTAGCTGCTGTTTCAAGCGACGACTGCCTTGAGAATATTCTGTTGATACCTAGACCTTAGCAACACCTGCATCATCTTTTTCGAAAAAAATGAAAGGAAAAAGTTATAAAAGTTACTAGGAAAACATTAAGTTCCAATTCACTCGCATAAATGTTTTAAATCGGACTGATTAGTTGAAGTTGAACTGATTTATAACATGTTTATAGCCAGCTTTTTTCTTCAGAGTATAAAAGAAACAACAGTGTTGAATATTCGTTTGACAGCAGAACGTATAGTAGAGACAAAATTGAAAAATGGCCGCATCAGTTGTAGTTCAGTTTTAAATCAGTTGTAAATGTGATTTGATGGTGTGAACTAAATCCGATTTTTTAAAACAACATACTTTTTGAATAATTATCTTATGGGGTATGATCTCTAATTCTATTCTGCCAATATTTTTCTATAAAGTTTCAGACACTTTCTGAAGGTCATATTATCACTATCTCACAGTCAACTTTTCTTATCTCTAAAAATATGCAAAGATGCTTAGGGTAGTAACACACATACAAAGTGCATTGAATTTTGATAGGGTGCTGCCAATATCTGGTCAAGTTGATGCGAAATCAGTCAAAACTTTTGCTCGAATTTCGCACTTCAATTGTGCGAATTGCAAAATTTGTAGAATGAGCATGTCAATAGTTCGAAACCAGAACATACAATATATCATCATATACAAAAAAAATGTGATGTTTTGGTAAACTTTGGTTTCAAGCGAAGCCGATATCTAAAAACGGCTCTTGAGATGTTCGCCCATCCCAGATGACATCGTCTTTTACCAAAACAACAATTAGCATTCATTATTATTACAGAATTTAGTTACCACAATTAGCATTCATTGTTATTACAAAATTTAGTTACCACAATACCAGTAACGTGAAACCGATATCCCCACGAATAAAACCAATAGAGTCAAAGTAAAATCAAATTTTTTTTTAGTCTGTATAATTGTTATGCTTGGGAATTGAGCTTATGGATATCGTAAATCCATAGAATATTTCTGCGAAAGCTGGTTAGCTTCAGGATATCCAATAGCTCCGAAGTTTTATACTATAAAATTTAATGTAGTTTGCAGCAATTAAAGGGCTTGAACGGTGTTCGGAATAGACTATTGAAACTATTTACCATGACTTTGTTAAAAATAGATGAATTATTAAGTTTCTGAAACTCATAAAAGATATCAGCAGAATATTCTCAAGGCAGTCGTTGTTTGTAACAGCAGTTACTTATGAAACCACGTTTTGTATTTTTTTCCTATCGATAAGCTCCGTATTATACATACTACTTCACTGCACAGGTCCCTCTCTCTCTCTCTCTCTCTCTCTCTCTCTCTCTCTCTCTCACACACACACACACACATACACACATACACACACATACACATACACATACATACACACACACATTGTTCATATCGTTAGCTTACCATATATTTCAATGTTCCTAGCGTCTCCATAAATGGACAAAAATGGTCGAAACATTGAATAAAAACTCAAACTCATTTTATTCAAGTTTTCCCCGATAGAATATTTTAAAACCACTTTCATTTGAAAGCTTAGACCTGAAACTACCTTTTGGTGAAGGAAAACCCGAGGTGCATTAAAGTTGCATAATATTCCGTTTCCGACACGGCGTGGGTCGAGTTCTGAATCGGAATGTAGCACCAAGGATTTGCTTTGCTTTTTTGTTGTTATTTAAAGTAAGTTTGATATTTTTCCTTTAAATAGCAACTAACTACCTTCAATGTCATGCCAAAAGATTCAAAATCGGTTGAGCGGCTCAAAAGTTACAAGTTTTTCAGAATGGAAATTTTGAAAAAAGTCGATTTGTTAGGCAACGTAATGACAGAAAAAAGACATAAAATGGCTGTCTAACTCGCTGTGTTAACAAAAAAAATCACTAAATCGTTCATTCTAGAAGAAGTGCAATAAAATACACGAAATCAACAAAATAAAGCACTGTATACTAGGAGCAATTCGTTTTTCACTTTCCTCTAGTACTCAAACTACTTTTTCCTCTACAAACACCCTTTTTCCTCTAAGATAGGCTCTGAGTACCCAATAATTTTAAAACGATGGATTACTCTTCTTTAAGAAGAGGCTATGATATTTAGACAACATTACCCAGCAATCATTCCCTCAATGCTTCGTACGGAGTTGAATAACAAACGTGACTCGTTTCACGTTTTGCGACCCGCTGTAATACTGTTATTTGTGTATAACGAAGGTAATAACTGTCACTTAGCTAAGCATATAAAGTACCACCGCGTGATAAAGAAAGCCAGTAAACCGGCGGTAAACAAAGAGAGTAAATTTTCCTCCAGCTGCGTCGTTTTGCGAAATGTTGACTTTGCCAGCAGATGTGCAGCTATCCTGCCAGGCGGGCAGGATGACCACAAGCGCGACAACTCTTTGTTTGACTTTTTCATTGGAGAGTACTCAACTGTCCCCCTTTGTTTTCATTTCATCATCAAGTTCATCCCGTGCGGACTTCCCGCCGTGAGAATCCAAAGCGATTCGCCCTGTGCGACTCTCTGCCCGTTTCGAAACCTTTGCCACACATTACTCAGATGGAGCCCTCTTCACCTCGACAGGAATGTTTCCGTCGGTTTTTGCCCGGTGCAACCACCCACCGTCCCGTTGCGTTATGTGTTATTCTTTTTCGGAAGTGCACTTCACGTTTTGCCCTTCCCGGTGAGCTTAGCCAGGCCTTTACTTAGCACTCCAGCTGGCGAAACGAGCGAGCAGAGCAAGTCAAGCTGTTGCGAGCCTCGAGGACCTCGGGCTCGTTCACCAACAGTACGACAGCTTCAGGTGCTTCCTTGTCGGTGTTGCTGCTACCCGAGGAAGGCTACATTGTTTTCTGTTTGAATTATAATCTCACTTAATTTATTCCTGCAAACACTCGTCATCATCACAGTCATCCCTTCTCTTCATCATTGGACCACCTCCTGACGAAAGATATCTCCGCTGCCAGAGGAGGCTTGCTTGCTTGTTGGACTCATTGCAATGCAATGGTGGCAAAATATTGGCTTCACAGTTCTGCATCGTTATATCGAACATTGCTTTTTCATCTATAAATAATAGCCGATAAGTCACGTGCCAAACAACAACATTACAAGTGCTTGAAGCAATACTTACAATTAAAGCGAACAACAAGTTGGAAAGGTTCGCAAAACCGTACCCGGACTGTGGCCGTGTAGGCCGGAACCGATGCGGAAAGAACTGCAAGATGACCGGCTGTCATTCAAAAAAACGCTCTCCTGTCTGCCGTCAAAGCCGTTGAGCTCAGTCTGTGGCTGTGCATGTACGCACATAACTTTCGACGAAAAACGGTTGCTTCTGGGCCTTATCGGAAAGCAACTGCACTGCCGCCACAAGGTACTGAAGAAGAGCCGGTCAAATATTGTTGTAACAACAGCAAATGTTGGTTGTGATGAACATGGTACTCTGCACCACTCTGGGGTGATGCGCCATGAAGCGAAAATTCTGAACTGGCTTGAGTCTGACAGCACCGATCATCGGGAATCCTGCGGTAGCACCGGAGAGCTGGCCGGTTAATTGTGGAAATAGTTATGCAGTACCCGTTATGTGTAATATATTTTGCTCTCCTCTGTGCTTGCAGAAAAACGCTTGGGTGAAGCGTTCATATGCGGTTCAATAAAGGTTAGCATAGTTTTCATGCTTCTACGCATCGATTTTCATGGAATAAAAAACTTTTCCGGTTTCCAACGGACGTCAGTAGCAGGGTTTTCACCTGACCTGTAATATTTGTTTTCTGATGGAAAATCAATAATTCATGAATTTTCAATATATTTTAAAGAATGAAACTCGTGCGCATACTTCACAAAGATAATCTACTATCCTACCGATGCACACAGAGTTTTTAATTCATCAACGTTGATTTTGCATGTGTCGAGTCTCTTCTAGAATCTACATTTAGGCAATGTATTGAGAAACTAGCTGACCCGGTTAATGTTTTACTGCAACTTATTATCGTATATGTTGTATGGACCCCCCTGTTTATTGCAATGTCACGCGTTTTTTGTTCATTTTTTTTTCTTTTTCTTACAATTCAGAGACGTAAGATGTCCGAAAAATACTGATAGATGATTTTTGAAGAAAATAAACCAAGAAATCCAGAAAAAATATAAGTTTTGACCGGAAGTGTTGCCAGATAGATTATTTTTGTATTTGAAAACTAAATTTACATTTTTCGGCATATGCAGCCATTTTTATTTTAAATTTGATAGTTTCATCGTGTTCCTTGGAAAATTTCACATAAGAAACAACTATCATCCCGAGGTAATATGAGCCAATCTCGAGATATAACATTTTTACGAAAAAAGTTGCAAACGCACAATATCAGCCTGCCAAACATTTTTTCATAATGCTCTTATCTGCATTTCACTTCAACCGACTTTCGCCGGTAAGTGCATCCCTCTAATGTGCTCCATTGATGGATGCTTTTACGATTCCTGAGGTCGGCTTAAAACTTGATTGATTACTTTCACTTTCCCGCAAACGCTTACCCGTGTACAATCCCCAGGGAATCGAACGAAACCTTTTAGGGTATGTACGTGTAGGATACCGCCGGGAAGCTTGAAATTGCTATCGTAATTCCAGTCATCATCCTCGCTGACGAGGAATCGAAATCCCCACCAACCAGTCAGCCAGCCAGCCAGCCAGTCGGTAGCGCGGGCCGAAAATAGCAAACGAACCTGCACTAGAAATTGATATGAATTACAAGCACATACTGAATGAAATCCGCCAAACTCGCGTCCGCACCCAACCTGGGTAACCGATCTGGTAGTCTACCTGTTGTTATGGCTGTTGGTGCGCGCGGTCCTGGCTTCAAACTGAACATTTCTCATCAGCAAAATGCAGTGCGCGATCGCATTCACTGCAACCCTCCCCGCGTTCGGTTGGGTGCGAGAATCACGAAGCGGACCGGGCAAATCCTGAGAACTATCGAATGGTACGTTTCCGATAGGGGAAATCAAAATTGGAAAACCCAATAAATTTAATGACTCTGAGTGTGCTTCTCTGCCTGCGGAGCAGATAGTATATTGAACACGGAAGTACGAGCAGGCGGACAGTGGGTGTGGGGGGTGGCAGATTGGTTGAAGAGCTGAAGTTTTGGGGTGGGCGAGCTGGCAGTGGGTGTTGTGTACAGATGCATTGAAGCGCAACGGCGAGTTTGGCAGGATTCATCACAAAAGCGGATTTTCAGTGGAGCAAATTTGCCGCTTCCCGTTGGCAGTCTGCAGGGTGGCGTTTCTGTTGCTTAGTTTACTGTCCGACTGCACGGTGCAAAAGGAGTGATTTTTGGAGTAGATATTTTAAGTACACATTAGCGGGCGAAAATTTCTGTGGTTAATTTTTGTGGTGGTAAGAAGTTAGACACGAAAGAGTTTTTGTGAGTCCTAACTTGGATGCACCCTAACGTACTTCGAGAACCAGGAAGATAAATAAACAACATCATGGTGAGAACTGCAAAGAATTCGTTACCGTATTTCAGACGAATAAATAGGTAATTGCTTTCATCTATAAGGAAATCAAACCGAGTCGAGTTCAATGCCAAAAAATATCAAAGCTATTGCATGAAGCGAAGCAGAGGATTTCCTATCTTGGATGATATAGCCTGCGTACTCTACCTGCATTGAAATGATTACCTTAATTTTATTCAGCCTTAAGTTCCGGTTCACTCAAAACATCATCTTTAATGCGGTGTTCCCCTAAAAGGATAAATAAATCTATTATCGCCTCACCACCAGTGACGGAGTCCTCCCGCGTTTCACTTTCCATTGTGTTCTCACTATAGGCACGAATGCGAGAGCGCACCATTAACCACGTACAGATCTATATAAGAGCAAACATTTCATATACCAGCTAATATGTTTGATAAGGCTTTGGCATTTTGTGTCACAGTAATGTGATTATTGCTGCATTGTCCCACTGACAGTCGCAGGTTTTATTTCTGGGGTAAACATAGCGGTAAGACAACGGTTCAGAAGGAATCAGGTTAGTTTTAGTACATCTAGGCCAAAAAGTTGTCCTATTTGTCTAAGGCCCGGTCACGGTGGCATGCCAGCTGTTGCTCTTCATTGGTATAGGTATTGCCTACGAACGTGTCGATCTTTATCAAAGTGATACAGAGGTAGGTTTCGGGTTTGTGAAACATTCCCACAGCAGAGGACGAACGAAAAGGAATGGGAGTAAGGAAAAGTGATTTTCCCGGGGAACTGTGGCAGATGAGAAAAGATGAGTGCGTGGTTGTGGGTTTGTGTGTACGGTTTCTTGTCCGTTTGACCCAAGAAAAGCAGTATTGTAGGTTGGCCAGGGAATGAGTGAAACATTTACTTGGTTACATTTGACCAGTTTGAAAGTTTGTCGCTCTGGTGTGAAAATCATTTGGGTTTTATAAAACGATTTTCTAACGTTAATTTGAATATTCAATATGTGATGAATGTTTTCATAAAGTATGTTTCTGTGGGATAATTCGGGAGTCTTATATTACTAATATATGTCCTAAAATAGCTAATTTAGAATCAATGTGTTTTATTGAGCTGATAAATAATACATGTATGTTGTTGGGTCTAGAACTCTCAAGCGGGGCTAGAGAATCACTTCCTAACTTTAAAATTTCAACGCATTTTTGACCACGACAGGTCAAAACATAAAAATCTCGCTTCAGTTATGAGACGCAATCATCGCGTCTTCGATAAAGTCAACTGCGGCCCCCTCCCCGCAAAATGGCGAGGATCATGTGATGCCAAATTGTTATTGTATCTTTGAGTATCGCTTACACTCTTGATATTACATTAAACAGATTTCAAATAGGTTAATTTAACGTCGAGATGAACCTAATTTAGTATTGTAAGGGAATTGGGGCAAAATCGACATGTTGCTGACATTTTACGTATATCAGACACCTACCAATCGATTTCTGAGACATTTTACTCAATATAAGATATAATTTGCCTACCGCTTTTAGATATTAGCGCATTGCCATTAACGCTCATACATACTCGATATTATTTTGCTCTGTGAAATATACTAAAACCATGCCAAAACTAGTTTCGTAGAATCACCGTTTTGAGCTCAGTTTTTGTCAGATTTAAGATCTGTTTTTTTAAAAGATGGGTAAGAAGATGCTAATATGTGGACAAACTCATAGAATTTTGATGTTTGATCTTATAACAAAATGGCGTTGAAAAAACATCGAAAATTTCTGATTTCTCAAAAATTCAAAATGGCGCCATTATTGCCCCTTAAGTTGAAATATGTTCAAACTCGGGGAAACTTGTTTTCGCATCAAACTTCATCAAAAAATCATACATAGAAGCCAAGGCAAAAAAATTGTTGTACTGTGTTATCTTCCAATTTTCTTTGTTAAATAATTAATTGATAGTCTTGAAGAGAAGTGTTTTTTTTTTTGGACTGCCGTTTACCAATGACACGGACTGATCCTAGTTCTATTGTTATTCTTCGCTCCGCGCACACTGCAAGCAAGCAAACAATACATAACAATAATAACACACGCCTCCGGTACACTCACAGGCATTAGCAGTGGCCCGGGAGGCTGAAAGTAAACGCGACGTGATGAATCCGAACAATATTATAAACATTAATTGGAATTATGAACTTGACAACGACAATATCGATACAGCTGTTCAAACTTTTTCTAACATTATGAACTATGTTATTGATCGTCACGTGCCTAAGCGAGTTGTCTCTAAATATAAACGTTCACCGTGACAGACTAGCGAACTGCGGCGCCTAAAATCTTACAAGCGAGCTGCTTTGAGAAAATATTCCAAGTATGGAGGAATTTCTTTGCGAGACGATTACCCAAAAGTCAACTATGCCTACAAACGGATGAGTCGAGAGTGTCATGCTAACCATTTACGCAGTGTACAAAACAAACTGAAGTCGGATCCTAAGGGGTTTTGGAAGTACGTTAATGAGCAGAAGAAAGAGCGGGGACTTCCTTTATCAATGATCTACGGCGAGCGAAAGGAATCAAACTTACACAGCATTTGCGACCTCTTTGCTCAAAAGTTTTCCACCGTTTTCTACAACGAATCACTGTCACAGGATGAAATATCGTTAGCCGCAAGCAACGTATCGCTGTATGGACAGTCTTTTACTGACATCAATATCGACGTCCCGAAGATCCAGTCGGCGCTTTCTAAACTTAAGCCTTCCCTCTCGACCGGCCCAGATGGTATACCGGCTATTCTACTGAAGCGATGCGCTACCGGCTTACTTAGTCCGCGTTGTCATCTTTTCCGCCTCTCACTCTCTATAGGCAACTTTCCATCTGCATGGAAGTTCGCGTATATCTTTTCGGTTTACAAAAAAAAGTGACAAGAGAAACGTCGGTAATTACCGCGGAATCTCCGCCTTAAATGCAACAACGACGAATCTTCTAACGTTCACCTCATTTGCAATGGATATTATGTCTGAAGGGCACCAAACCGACGTCATATACACTAATTTGTCAGCAGCCTTCGATAAAATTAAACATTTTACGCTGGCTTCAATCGTATCTTGCGGATCGCCACATCATGGTAAAAATTGGAGACAAAAGGTCGCGAAAATTTCATACTTTTTCCGGAATCCCACAAGGTAGACACCTCGGGCCTTTAATCTTCATCTTCTACTTCAACGATGTGAACTGCATTCTCAGTCGCCCCAAAACATCTTTTGCCAACGACATGAAAATTTACGCCAAAGTGAGGTGCTCAAGGGTGCTCTCTATCTACAACATCAGTTGGAAAATTTTGCTAAAAGGTGTGACATCAATAGGATGACTCTAAATCCGGAAAAATGTTCTGTGATTTCGCTGACCAGTAAAAAGCGACCTGTTATGTTCGACTACCACCTCGGGGCAGTGCCGATCAAGCGTAAAGCATTTGTAAAAGATTTAGGAATGCTTATAGACAGTCAACTCACTTTTAAGGAGCATATCTGCTATATCGTTGCCAGAGCCTCGCGAAATTTGGGAATGATAATGAGAATGGCCAAGAATTTCAGGGACGTGAACTGCTTAAAAAATCTATATTGCTGATTAGTTCGCTCGACGTTAGAATACTGTTCGGCAGTATGGAACCCTCACAACTTTAATGGTGCCAACAGAATCGAAGCAATTCAGCAGAGATTTGTACGTTTTGCTCTTCGACATCTACCTTGGAACGATCCTCACCAGCTCCCCAGCTACGAGAATCGCGCGCAGCTCATCGGCCTTGATTCTTTGAAAGTAAGACGTGATCTTTCACAAGCTATGCTAATTGCTGATACCCTGATGGCGAGAACCGACGGTGCTGTAATACTAGGCAATATCAATCTAAACGTTAATTCCAGAGTCGTTCGGAATAACCTTTTCCTACGAATTCCTTTTCGTCGTACA
Source organism: Wyeomyia smithii (assembly GCF_029784165.1). NCBI lineage: Eukaryota > Metazoa > Arthropoda > Insecta > Diptera > Culicidae > Wyeomyia > Wyeomyia smithii. The sequence goes on from NC_073696.1 coordinate 58,212,576, forward strand.
AATTATGGGGCAAACGGAGCTCTCATAGGACTTCAGCGCGTTTTCAATAGTGTATCTTCCGGTTTCGACTACCATCTACCTCGCTCTAGTATTAGGAGTAGTTTTTTAAATATTTTAAGATACAATCATTAGGACCAGATTGAGTCTGTTGATGTTGAACGATTAAATCAATACCTATAAAAATGCAGTCCGGTCTGTCTGTCTGTCTGATCCACATAGCCGGAAACTACCGAACCGATCGACGTGAAAATTTGTATGTAGGGGTTTTAGGGGCCGAGAAAGGTTCCTATGATGGTTCGAAGCCCCTCCCTCTTCTGGAAAGGAGGGGTCTCATACAAACGAAACACAAACATCTGCACATCTCAAAAACTGACCAAGCAAATGAACCAAATTTGGCATGTGGATGTTCTTAGGAGCAACAAATATGTCCATATTGGTTCGACTCCACTCCCCCTTCTGGAAGGAAGGGGTTCCATACAAATGAAACACAGATTCCTGCACATTTCGAGCTGTGCAATCAAGCAAATATAACCAAATTTGGCAAGTGAATATTTTTAGGTGTAACAAACATCCATTATGTTTCGACACCCTTCCTTCTTCTGGCATGTCTCCAAATACCATTTCGAAATCTAAGCTGGTGACTTTCGGTTTCTGAAAAACAGCAGCAAACGACCAAATACCAGCTAATATGGGTATTTCCAGAATTGTTATGATGCACTGAAGCCACAAATCGACCTATCAACCTCAGACAACATTTTGAATTGTAAGATAACGACTTCCGGTGTCTGGAAAACAGCCGAAAATGACCAAATACCACCCAATATGAGTGTTTCTTTAACCAGATTGACGCTCAGAGGCAAAAAACTGTCCCCTAATGCCATTTTGAAATCCAAGATGGCGACTTCCGGTTTCTAAAAAACAGCAGCAAATGATCAAATACCACCCAATATGGGTATTTCCGGAATTGTTATGACGCATTGAAGCCACGAATCGACCTCAGCAAATATTTTTATTTGTAAGATGGCGACTTCCGGTGTCTGGAAAACAACCGAAAATGACCAAATATCACCCAATATGAGCGTTTCTTTAACCAGATTGACGCACGGAGGCCAGAAATTGTTCCCAAATGCCATTTCAAAATCCAAGATGGCGACTTCCGGCTTCCGAAAAACAGCGGCAAATGATCAAATACCACCCAATATGGGTATTTCTTGAATTGTTTTGACGCACTGAAGCCACAAATCGACCTCAGACAACCTTTTGAATTGTAAGATCGCGATCACCGGTGTCTGGGAAATTGTCTCCTAATGCCATTTCATTTTTAAATTCAAGATGGCGACTTCCGGTTTCTGAACAACAGCGGCAAATGACCAAATACCACCCAATATGGGTATTTCCGGGATTGTTATGATGCACCGAAGCCACGAATCGACCTCAGACAATATTTTAAATTGTAAGATGGCGACTTCCGGTGTCTGGAAAACAGCCAAAAATGACAAAATACCACCCAATATGAGTGTTTTTTTAACCAGAATGACGCTCAGGGGTTAGAAATTGTCTCCAAAGGCTATTTTGAAATCCAAGATGGCGACTTACGGTTTCTGAAAAATACCCTGAAGTGACCAAATACCACCCAATATGTGTATCACCGGATCCAGAATGATGCAAGGAGCTAAAAATTGACCTCAGACATCGGTTTGAATTGAAAAATGGCAACTTCTGAGAAACAGCCGAAAATAACCGAATACTACTACATATGGATATTTCCGAAATCGAAATGATGTATAGAAGCCAAGCATTGACCCTGGACACCATTTTGAATTCGAAGAAGACCACTTTCAGTTTCTGGAAAACAACGAAAATAACTGAAATGCTTTCAATATATTTCCGGAATATAGGTGATGTACAAAAGCCAAAAGTCGAGGATGTTGTCATTTCGATAAAACCAATCATTTCAAACGATATAAAGAAATCGCAAGGAATCAATGAATTTGAAATGTTGAAAATTATTAGATTAAACACTCAAATAGGCAGGACAGAGTTTCCCGGGTCAGCTATGAATAAATAAACATGTAAGGACATATTCAGCAATACTTTACAGTGCTACGATCCGCCGGTTGTTTCGTATGGAACGCTACGATCGAATGACTCGCCTTGCTCTGATAAAATTTGTTGCTGCTCAGCCGGTTCATCAGTGCTCTATATTTACCAATAGTATAATAGTCAGCATCACAAAATCACAGTTTTCCGCATCTTTTAGTTTAAAGTATTCGAAAGAGGACAATATTTGTGACGCTCTCGATGTTCTCGCATTCTACATCAAAACCAGCATAATTTCAAGTATGAACACCAAGAAACAAGAACGAAAATTTAATTTAATTCTTTTCTTCAATAAATTATGGTACTCAAAAGTACCTGTGGCTCCAATTGTGCCTGCAGTGCTAGCATGTTGTTTGCCCCTGGGCGAAGCCGCAAAATGCAAAACGCAACAGCGTAAATACTGAGAATGCTGCACTTCTGTTATCTGCTGCCATTCTGCACGAGAATTCGGAGGTACACGCAAAAGTTGGATGTTGTAAAACCAGTACAAAATTGTTCGAAGTTGATGTAATTTGCAACCAGTACAATGATTGCGTGTTGGGCATAACGCAATTAATGCTCTAGCGTTTTTTCAATGGCAGCCTCAAACTACTACACTGAAACAATTTCAACTGGTATCAAGCAGCATTGCAAAGCGAGCGAAAAGCAAAACCTTTCTCCTTCTTTCTGCTTGAGAACGACACATATGCTACATTTCTCCAGTCTTCTGCACACGCGCTTTCAAGATATTCTTTCTTCTTCATGCATTACCTTGAGTAGCAGCAAGCACGCACCGACAGCATGAGTGAGACTAACAACACTGGTATCAAGTATATACTGCACTGGTGTCTCGCTCATTTCAAAAAAGCGACGTGACATCGCCTTGCGCGTCGCAATCCGGACCGAAAGAGAAGCGAAAGAGCAACCAGCAAATTGTATGTGATGTGTCTAGTCTCGTCGCACGTACCTACATGAAAATCATACGAGCGAGAGAGAAATTTCTCCGTCGCTTGAAAAATAGCGCGTGCACAGAATTACAAATAATAATTATTCACAATTTACAAGTGTTGCCAAAAAAAATCGGCAACGCTTTTGTGGCTTTGTGGAATGGAGGGTTTTGCTACTTTTGCGGTGAAGCTAGCGTTACAAAATATTGTGAACAGAATTTTGTTTTTTTTGCAAATCATTCAATGGTACTTTTTAATGACCAAATCCATCGAGATAAATCGATCGAGTATCATAGCTATTTAAATCTAGTGAGTGCACAAGTTGTTGTTTGCTGCTTGCACTGCTCCATGAGTAGCAGCCACTAATACACTCGACGTGAGAAAGAAAGTGTCGGTATATGATACATATTCTGATTTCATTCTATGTCAATGTATACGCAGTACAATTGTTGCGTTATGCGTTTCACACATTTATTGTGCGATTTCTGTGCAACATTTGTGCGAATCGGGAAGACACAATGATTGTACAAGACTTCAACTTTTGCGTGTACTTTATCCAACACGAAAGGAGATTCATTTTTCGTACAGAGAAACGTAAAATTTCTTTTGGTTTGAAGAATCTGGTAGAATGAGCTAGAATAAAAAAGGGTGGGGTCTTCAAACCACGAGCTCGCTTTCTATTGTAATATGCAAAGGGCATATTATCATAGAAAACAAAGCTAATCAGGTGTAGTTTCGAATATATCCAGTTTATCTTTTTCTTATAATCGTAAAGGCAAGTCCAACCTAAGCTTCAAATCCTTTGACTGGTCTGACTGGTTGACTGGTACATAGTCATACTATTTCGGTACCACTATTCAAATTGAATGTAATCTCCAGCTAATAAACTATAAAATGCTATTGATCGTAACAATAATCCGGCCCGGAAGCCTCAACCAAAACTCTGCTAGATAGATTATAATTCAATTAGTTCAAACAGACAAGCTGACAGGATGTCGATACCCGCACCGCTGCCAAAACCGGTCGGGGGTGAGGAGAAAAGGAGCTAAACCGGTGGCCGAACTGCATCGGGACGGGAATTTTGCTTTCGCTTCCATCCGCATCGTAAATCGAATCTTAACTAAGCGCAAAGTTTACTGAAAATGCATTAGTGAAATTGAATCAGTCTATATAGAAGGTAATGAATGATTCACGAACGAAGGCAGCCCAGTTTGAGTGCTAGAATGAGTTCCGGTTGAAGGCGGTCTGGGTATGTATTTTCTTCGAAAAACCAGGTCATCTTCAATGGGGGCATTTACACACAAAGGGTAATAATTGTCGCAATAAACGGCAGACTTACAACAGCGGAATTTAAAGCTTAATTGTTTAAAGCTCACAAAAAGCATGTGACCGATTTCTGCTTTCTGGTTGCTATGCGTTAGTGAGCTGGATGTGCCGTTTCGACGTACGATAAACTGCTTAATTCTGTAATAAAACATTGAATTGATGAAGTTTTCGAAATTAAACTTGTTTTATACGTATAGCACTTTTCGTGATAGCCATCGCCAATTTTCTTTTCGACTGAATGCTTCATCTGCTATACTTAAGAAGTCCATCGGATAGTCAGCAAACTTCAGCAACGTAAAAGCGATACCCTCGAATAAGCGAATTATCTTGAACAAATCCTTGATTGTAAAAAAAACAGGGAACAAACGCACAAGCCAGTAGCGCCCAAGCCCGAGCTCGTAAAAGTCGAATGTTGATCAAATTTTATTGACTATTCGATATCCGGAAAATGATGGGTAGTAAACAACGTACCGCCTAATGGTTGCCTTGTATAGGTATCATTCACGGCCCGCGCAGTCAAACATATTTTTTGATGATATATTTATGAGTTATAGGCGGGTGCTTTTCTCGGTGTCTGAAAATCGCTCCAGTGAAAACGCGTGCCTTAGACGAAGGAGAAGCACAATAAGCACGACATGCGGTGTGGTTTTCGAAAATATTTTGACACACTTTGTAACTCGAACCTGACCGAATCGGTATTCATTCTAAGTCGGTTAATGATGGAATGGTTCGATTCTTTTCAGGTTTTGTTTATTGTCTGTTTTGTACCGCTCTACAGAGAACAGAGTACAAACCCGTCAATGTTAAACAAATAGCATAGAGTATAAAGAAAGAGTTTGCAAAGAAGGAAATGCTCAACTGATATGACTGGATTATATCAATATAATCATTTATTGTACAAACAAAAAAAGAAATAGAAAATAAAGGTTAGTCAGGCAAATAAGAATTTCGATTTTTCCATTTAAAAACAATTAAATTAAAATATATGTTTTTGAAATTTTCACTTATTCTAAGAACAGTTCTAATTTTTCCACTTTTCGTCTTCAGGAGTATTTTTGTAATATTTTATGGATATTATTGTATAGATGTAGCAGTTGGTAAACATATTCACCAGAATATTCATGCGCTAGGTTATATTCATCCTGGTGATATTTCTTCACTTTTTATTTGCAATCTGCCTCCACCGTGAAAATTTCGAAGCTAATCTTTTAAAATTTTAACATTTCCAAAATACTAAAAATACTTTACAGTAAATTCATTATTTCCGAACGAATCCAGGGGACTGCGAAATGAACATCCTAATAAATAAATTTAGCAGTTTTCGGTAGATCATTGAAAATATTACGAGTACAGTATAATTTAATACAATTGCATATTTTCTTGATGGTTTTATTCTGTTATTCGACGCAAAACTACTTTAAACGTTATTTGTTTATTCGTGTTTGAAATTCTTCTATTAAAATCATTCAATTGCTGTCATAAAGTTTATTGACCTGATTTACCTTCCCATTTATTTTACAACGAAATACAACTTCCTCTTCCACTCTTGTTGGTGGGTAATCAATCCGACCGCCGCACAACGATATGATCATTTCCAGGCTAGAATACCTGTAGGAAATGGAACGGAAAACGTTCATCTGTGCCGATCATCGCACTTCAAGGGCTCTAGCTTTATCAGTTCGCTTTTGTCGCTGTTCAAATACCGTACAAAAAAGTCACATCCCCTAGGATCGCGCAAATCCCGAATATATAAAAGCAAAAAACACGTAATGACATATTTATTCATAGCGTGCCGCACCGCAGCGCGGTAGCTAAACAGAAGCGGGATCGAAAAGTTGATGCGCGCTGTACGAGAGAATCACTGATGCGGACCCGACCACTCGGTATATGCATGCGTAGGTTCAGTCATAACTCACATCTACCGGGCATGGTTTTATTGTCGAAGCATGATTTATTCTTAAATAAATAGGAACTTTAATAGCTGCATATTGAGCATTTTTATGGAGATACAATTTTCGTACGGTTCATGTGCTGAAAAACGATCCTGTGAGGCCTGACGGGAGATTCCACAGAGTGCCATAAAGTGAATTATGTACCAGTCTGGCAGCAGCAGTGTGTGGCTGGGCTGATGGTGGAGGCTCTCGTAACAAGAATCGACAGGCAGCAAGAGCCAACCTCGTCAATGATGGTGCTTCTCCCTCAGGCTCCTGGATGAATAAACTGTCGAAGTGAGATGGAGTGGAGAGCAATGAAATATTATTCATGTCGAGCAGCCCAACTCGTTGCGAATAATCGTTCCTGAAGAGCGTTTAATAGCTTCGTGTGGCTTAAGTGTGGCTTAAGTGTGGAGTGGGTGGAGTGCACACAGCATTCATCTGATAAGAGCCGGGTTAACTGATTTCGGACAAACTGTCGACAGAGCTGGAGTGATATTTTTATTGCACTGTTTATTATGAAACGGCTGTAAAGTATTATTTTGTTGATAATTTTATTACACGAAGGGTTGTCTAATCACGTGTTTCACATTATGTTTAAATCTTTCGCATAAAAAAATTAAAATGTACACGAATGTGAAACAAACAAGGCTCATTGCATGCGAACCGAACAATGGGTCTCGCAACCAATTAGCCTTCATGCAGCAGAGGTGCCGATTTCAATCGCATCCTATCGAACGATACATACATCTTGCTTGTTGTTCGCTGATCCCCGATAGTCAGAACAAGCGCGTGCAGCTGACGGATTTTCTTGCTGTACACGGATGTGTACATCACCGTGTATATTCCTCGCCACATGGAAATTTACACGACTTTTTATCGTTGACAACGTGTTCACCATGTGCACTATACGCACGCAAGCAACCGACTGATTACAATGCTAGCGATAGCGGAGAAAAGCCGGTTCGAAATAGAGTAATACAATTCACACAAATATTCCTTACCAGTGCGCAGTTTGTACGGGCGGGCACGTATGTTCACGTGAAGTTTTCTTTCTGCACGTGGGATTGCTTGCACACAAAAGGGCGTGAAGTTGATCAAAATGTCACTCGGAGACTTTGCGATTAATGCTGCTGCCTATCACGTACAGTTGAAAATTTATTGCTTTTCCACGTCTGCAGCGAAGTGCTTCATAATGTGAGAGCTGCACAGTTTACGCAGGTAAATGAAACGAAATTTTAGTTTATTGTAAAACTTGCAATCAACTGTGGAGTGCTACAGTTGTACTTTTTTTAGCAAAGCTTTCAACATTATTCAAGGGTTAAGAGAAAATACCAAATAAGGTTTTATGGAGCCTAGATTTCCTAAACTACACAGAATAATGAAATACTCTAATCGATTTTTTTCCTTAATCTGCTCTCAAGAATCTTTTTACTCCATTTTATTTTCAAAGTTACTATTAAGACATCCACATCATGTATTGAGGTTTTCACAGAACTTTGGGAAAACAAAGAATTAGTGGAGATATCGTGCCAAACCTCATAGGTATCACGTACAGATAATGACTATTTGCGTATTGCATTATCACATTTGAACATGGAGTTCAACAACACTGGTCAACAAAAGTAAAAAAATGTTTCCCCAAAAATATATAGTTTTTTAACTATTCCTGTGCATTGTGTGCCCCTAGCCTATGCAGAAGAGCGTCAAGAAGCCGCAGAATAATTGCTTGCCGGGTTCGTCACTTTTACGATGGTTAATGGGAAAACCCATTTCAAGACGATTTGAACGTTGTGTAGGAAAAAGTTATCTTCACTTGGGGTTACCAAAATTCGCAGGGATGATTAAAAAACTTTCATTTATTCTTAGTTTGAGCTTTTGGGCAAAACCTGTAATCGTAATCGATGTCACTTTACTGCTAGTCCTCTCGAAAATAAAATTAAAAGGAAAAAAACTTCAAATATTGCAGATAGAAGGTTTATATTTTTACAAATAAATGTTTTGAAGTTATATACCTCTTTAGTTTTCAAAAAATCGAAATTTTTTTAATTGCATTAGCTTAAAGTACAACATCTTGAGAACAATTTGACAAATTTTCATAAAGAATTGAGCGATAGGGAGAAAGTTGGGGCGATTTGCAGCACGCCTCGCTACGGCCGCATAAGCTAGACTTGAAACTTTATACGCTTTCATCTCGGAATGGTGTTTCTCAAAAAATGACTTTTCCGTGTTTACGATTGCGGTACAACTACTGAACCGTTTTTTTCATCTTTTTTTTAATATTCGTGATTGAATTCCTCAATCGTTGAAAGATAAATTTTTGATACACAAAATTCAAATCTGCCGAAAAAACGATTTTATTGCGTTACAGCGCACAAAACGTGTTTTTTTTTCTAGAAAGACGTTCCAGTTTACACTGCAAATAAAATACCGTCTGACGGAGTGAGATAAGGCCACGGGGGCGAGATTGAGACAAAACGTGAGATGTTTGTATGTTAAATTACTTGATATTTCTAGAACCTAATGTGTACCTTAAATTCAATACTTTATGAAACGTGACATATTTATTCACTACTTCAAATGGAACATAGATAATATCTGTGAACTGTTTCACTTAAATAATGTCTCAAAGTACAGGGTGAAAATTATGCGCAACTAACGTTATCCAAAAATGTCCAAGGCAAACCAACCCGATCAAGAAATCACATCAACTTACTGCTCAGTTGGTACGTTAGATACCGGTAAACGCCATTTTGGATTTCAAAATGGCAGTAGATATCTATTTCAAGTTTCTGGGCGTAGTCTCGGATACATCAGTAATGTTTTTGAACAGCCTTACACAAACCGGAAATCGCAAATTGAATTTTTAAAAGGGTGTAGGATGTCAATTTCCTGTTTCTCACTGTCATATCAGCTCCAGAAATATCAATATAAAGGAGTATTTGAGCAATATCATGAGCATTGAATAGCGTGATACATCGGTATTTGGCCTTCGATCGTCATCTTGATTCCAAAAATATGCATATTCCAGTAAATGATCCATTTTCGCATATTCACAAAAACCATTATCGGTTGCCGATTTCCGGTATCTAAGCGCTACCCTGGTTTCGGAAATACCACTATTTGGGGTCTTTCTGAATGTTTTCCACAATTATATACTACTTTCCAGAAACTGGAAGTCGCCATCTTAGATTTAAAAATCAGACTTTTTTCCGATATCCGGAAATCAACTTCTGGCCTCCAAACATAGCCTAGGACCCGAAAAAGATCCCATAATTCAAGAAAAAATATGATTTTGACCTCTTTCTTCTTCATGGGTTGTTCCTCCCCCTTTAGTCTATGACCTCCTCCTTTGTAGAAAGCACTCCTATACCAAGTTTGGTGAGAAACATACATACAAAACTTGTCATTTATATAAATAAATAGACTCCTCGATTGATGCTACATGGGCACGGCCAGTGTTTATCGGCCCGTAGCCCTGTTCCAGAGGCCGGGGGCGGGTTTAGGTGCTGGAAGGCTCGGGGCAGATATATTTTTGTGTGGCCCTCTTTTCCTAAAATATTTAAAGGTAATAAAATTTCAAACTGGGAAATGACTTAACGCTTCGCTGCACACTGTTTCCAAAGCTGCAAAAACGTGATCAAAATTATTTTGACTCAAAAAACTCCAGAGCCACAGTGTCTTCAGCAAAGTTGTTCCATCAATTATTCTCCATGTTATAGAAGTTACAGTTTTGTGATCAATCCACTTAACATTGAAAAGCGAATTTTACTTCTTTCATTTTTACATAAAAAAATTCAAATTCATATTGTGAAGTTTTCTCTAGAATGCCCTTAAAATCATTTTTTATATAACTGTTTATAGTGATTTTCTGAAAATTTTCAATGTTCTACCATGTTTTTCAGTATAATAAAACACATGAGTTCACCGAAGGAAGTTTATTTTTATCTCTTATAATTATTTAGTTATTGAAGATTTCTGTTGAAATAGTGCACCAATTTTCTTACAGATATAAACACAGGAGACAGCGAGAGACAAATGCTTATATCTGGATTGAATGATGGTTTAGTTAAACTTTAATATAGAAATGGTTTACTCTGCAGATATTTGCAGGTTTCGGAGATATTTGTTAGTAAATTAATGAATTGTTTTGATTAAAATCGTCAATAACAAGAGAAATGTGTGAGATAAAAATAAACTTTCGTCGCAGACATTGTTTGTTTTATTATAGCAAACAACATTGTAGAACATTGAAAAATTATAGAAAATCACTACTAAAGGTTATATTGGAAAAAAATATTTTTAGTGACAATCTGTAGAAAACTACACATAAGTCCATTTAAATAGGTAGATATAAATATGGTTTCTTCGACAAAGTTGTTTCTTACAAAATGTGCTACAACTTTGCCGAAGACGATGAATTAATATGTGCAAAAATGAAAAAAAGTCGGAATTCGCTTTTCACTGTTAAGTAGATTAATCACAAAACTGTAACTTCTATAACATGGAGAATAATTATTGGAACAACTTTATTGTGGCTCTAAAATCAAGTTTTTTGGGTCAAAATAATTTCGATCACGTTTTTGCAGCTTTGGAAACAGTGTGCGCTGGAAGGTGACGAGCAAACAAGAAAGTCTTCACTCTGTCTTCTCGTCTGTTATGTTTAGCCCAGGAACAGGGAAGGCCCGGGGTAATTGTCCCAGTTGCCCCTGCCCTCTTGAGTAAGGGCCTGCCGGAGGCCACAAGAGCGGCCTGGTTTCATCGAACCACTTAGTTCTCGGATTCAGCGATGAGACGTACTCTTTACGCGTGACGCGTTCTTGCATTACTCTCACTGGCTGCTGTGATCAGTGAAATTCGTCTCGAAGGGCCACGGCAGAATGTGGCATTGGTAAACTTCCACCTTGCTTATTCGGTGAAAAATCATCAGAAAACGATTCGATTTGAGTGCTTCTGCTTCATCGAAGTGCTGCAATACGTAAGTGAGTGAATTATAGTGCGATCCAACGTTCCTCCGTTCTGCGGCCGACAGATCCTGGGAGTCGCTGATCAAACTGAAGGAACCCCGTTCGCTCAACCCGGCCTTCCATTTGAATCGATCCATTCTCGTCAATCAACGGCGTCAGCTTATACAGCAGATTTGACTTCTCAATAGCCATCCACTGGCTTGGCGGACAACCCTTGTTCTTCTTCAGTAACTTCACTTTGCCGATCATTTTCATCGGGAATTGTTCCGCATTTTCATATTCGCTTTGTTGCAATGGCGTACGGACCGGGGCGACGAATCTCGACTTCAGCACCATCATCTTCTTGAACGACATCTCATCAATCCTCGCATCCCAGTCACATCCTGTACACCAAAGATCTTGCATGGGCATCTTGCCGCACACGGTGATTAGAGTGAGGAATCTCATAGGGTCGAACTGAGTATTGCTCCCTTCGTTGGATACAATCGAGAACATTGCTGAACTCTGTTTTCGACGCGGTAACATACCCGAGAGCGTCTTCAACCGGCTCCCAGACGATGACCAGGACCTGTTCATATTCCGTTTCTATGTCTCGAGAGAAGTGAACTAACCCTTCTGAACTGCGCTCGCCGCGTGCTGTTAGAAACGGGTTCGAAACCCAGTTCCGTATGTCGAAACCACCACCACTGAAGGGAATGTATCTCAGCTTCTAAGCTCTTTGGTTTGCCTGTTCAAAAGTGTCTACGCTGTCGTAGTAGTCGTCTATATAGTACTTTTTGATAATCGCCATCGAAGCTTCCGGGAACTCTCCTGCGAATTCATCTGCATTCAGGTTCTTGATGAGCTGTGCAGAATATGGAGAACAAGTAGCGCCGAATACTGCCGCATCCAAAACGTACACTTGTGATGCGCCAGTTTCGTCCGTCCCGAACAGAAATTGAAGTGCTTGTTTATCCATGTCTCGAAACTTCAACTGATGTAACATTACCTGGATGGCCCCTTCGCATGTCACCAGACTCCCCCTTCCTCCCCGAAAACCACACAAGACTCTGGAAAGCGGCACTAGCATGTCCGGTCCCTTTAATAACTCCGAGTTCAGCGAAACGCCTCGAACCGAAGCCCACATTTCAAGCCACACCACTTCTGCTGCTGTTCTATTATTGCCGAAACCTTTGAACTGGTACTCCTCAAAATGCCGACACACTTACCGTTTCATCGCCGGATCTCTATGCACTCTATCCACATGAGTCCCGTGTCGAAATGAACGCCTACGCTTTTCGTTGTAACTTCAAGGATCTCTCGTGCTCGTTTCTCTTCTACGGGCTCGGGTATCACGTCGTGTAACTCATAGTTACTGACACAGAATGCAAATTTAGCTAGGTATTGATAGACGGCTTACGCCTCTCCGGACCATAAATCGTCCAACCGAGTCTTGATCGAACTGCGATTGGAGCGCCGGACTCTCCAACCTGTGTCTCCAGCGACGTGAACAGATACTATCTAAACCGAGAAAAATCATTGGCAACCGTCAGATCTTTACTAGAACTCCGGACAGGTGCTTCGTTACTTCTGCAACTCGTACATTCTGTTTTGGCGGCAGTAGTTCCGAATCCGTTCTAGTGTTATGCAGTGGAAACCATGTGACGTTTAGGGTAGAAGGCACGTCTCGACATCCGAATCTATCGTAGCGTAAACATCGATTCTGACCAATATCTCCTCCTCCTGGTCAAAATGCGACAAAGACTTTCCTCGAAGTCGTTAAGCAGGTATTAGACGGAGCGAATATTTGCTATTTTTGGTACGATTTTTATTTGCACAAAATAAAATCCGTACCAAAAATAGCATATATTTGCTTCGTGTAATACCTGCTTTACTATGTACGCGCAAAGCCTTGAGGCAGCGAAGCGGGGAACGATTTTCAAGTCCAGCCAGTTCATCTGCTTCGCTGTCGACGTGGACCTTGTTGGGAGGACGTTCCAGATGGTTGCTTAACAGAATACCAAGCTAAAACGGGAATCAGGAAATTTGGATTGAAGATGAATACGTCAAAGACCGAGTATTTGTTAGCAGGGGGAACCGAGCGCGATAGGGGCTCACAAGGCAGTAGTGTAGATGAGTTCGAGGTGGTTGACGAATTTGCGTTTCTCGGATAATTGGTAACGTCAGACAACAACTGCAGCACAGAAATCCGCTGACGTATTGTAGCTGTAAGTCGTACTACGGACTCCATAAGATGTTGAGGTATAACAAACTTCGCCCTCGTACCAAAAGCGTTATTTACAAAACGCTCATAAGACCGGTAGTGCTCTACGGGCACGAGACATGAACAATGCTCGAGGAGGACTTGCAAGCACTAGCCGTGTGCTTAGGACCGTCTTCGGCGGAGTATGTGAGGTTGGCGTATGGAGGCGAAGAATTATCCAGGATCTAGTGCAACTCTACGGCGAGCCCAGTGTCCAGAAAGTTGCTGAAAGGATACAATGGGTGGGATATGTTGAAAAAAGGCCGGTTTCCGTCTCGAATCCGGCCGGTACAAGACGTAGTGGCGCGCAACGTGCTAGATGGTTGGACCAATTGAAGTAAGACCTTGAAAGGTTAGAACGCTCATGAAACTGGAGGCAAGCCGCCATGGACCGAGTGCGTTAGCGTAACATTTTGACGCAGGTATAATCCTGGGAGACGTTTCACCAGGAAAGTAAGTAATTAAGGGGCCAACCACATACCACGTGGACAGATTTTAAACGATTTTATCGGATTTTCGAAAAACATCGCTCGTTACCGTTCTGGCACTCTCTACACAGATTCTGCCTGTCAATCTCCTTCAACCGCTCAGCAATGTTCATTTGCTTGGATATTTCACAAAACTTAATAAGATATTTCGAGGGTTTTCAAATCTAGCACGCCCTGCCAGCTGCCTCGCAATCCTTCATTCCGCTTCTATTCCGAATCGTGTACATGAAAAAATTCCTTCTTCTTTCGATTCCCTTCCCAATATCGCGTAGGTTCGTTCACCGACAATGCGGCGAACTCCGTTACATCAGACACATCAGACACAATTTCAACTCTATCCTCAGCAAAATAGAAAAGCTAAAAGGCAAGAATGTTCTCATTCCGATAAAAACAATCATTTCAAACGATTTGTGTTTTGAATTTTAACGTATCCAATGTCGATTCGTTATGCATTCGCAAACTATAAACAAGGTAAATCTTTGGATGCTTGCAGAATCAATTTAGATTGTTTTAAATCATCTAAATAAAAAAAATGAGCGATGAGTTTGAAATCATCTAAATAAAAAAAAATTGCCGGGAAGCGTCTGAGTTACAAGGGGTAGACAAAATGATTGATACAGGTAAAATTTTGTCACTGTTTAAATATCCAGAACTTCACGAAAAATTATTCAATTTCGATGAAACCGGTCTCATTTTACTGGAAAAATATTTTGGTTTCCTAGTATTACTTCAGAATTTGACTTAACCAATGGACACCGGAAATATTACGAATTTAGAGAGTGTATATCAAAATGTGCATTTTTGCAACATGGAAACTTTTTATGACATCTTGTTTCTTTTAGGTTTATGTGTCTCCAATAAACTAGAATTCATTCCGAGTTCATTGGTACTCAAAGGTTGGAAATCTGTCGAAGAACCATCTCAATCATTTTGTCTAACCCCTGTATATTTTTTCAAGAATACTAGAAGTTTTTATAAAAAACAATATCGCACGCTAGCATGGGGACTAATGCGGTCTCGATCAACTAGATTAGTTGAGAGAATTCGTTATCGACATTGTTTTCGGCACATTTTGCATGTTGTAGGATAAGTACAACGATACACCGTGCCCCAGTGCTGAGTCGAGAAAATTTCCAGCTCGAAAAGTTCCTCGACCTGATCGGGAATCGAACCCGATATCACAACCGTGTGGGAGAGCTAGCCGACCGACATCGCTAACCACAGAACCACGGGGACCAGAAGTTTTTATAATATCCCTAAAAGCTATGGTCAAAACCCCGTTTTTAAACCATGACTTGCATTTTTACTACAACTCGATCGTTTTTTAACCGGTTTAGTGTGTGAAAAAGAGGCTTTCAAAATGTGAACGTATCTTTAGATTTTACTTATATATATAAAGTAGTTAAAAATTATTTGGGATGTTTTATGTTCTTTTCTGATTTTTATGAATTGTTCTTACAATTTTTCACACATTTTTACAACAAATATGGTTTGCTCTAGAATTTGGAAAGTACATTAAGTGCCGAACAAAACAGGCGTTGTTTATATAAGTCGGTTAAAATTTGACTGAGAAATGATTTGATTAAATCGTAGATATAATAAAGAATCGTAAAAAAAAACTCTAAATGTTGAAGCCATCGATACTGCAACTTGCAACCAGAGACCTTTCTGGTATTTACGGAAAGTCAAGAATCGCGGTTTCTCCAACATCAGATTCGCCAATTGGCGTGTCTGGAAAGCTCCACACGCGATAATTTGAATGGTCTTCTCTGTACGTAAATCTACATTTCCTGTGTAGCACATCGAAAATAATCCAATTACATCTGAATAAAGCATGGAACCGTTTATCAAAGTCAACTTGTTAGAGACCCAGTTCTCGACGGTTCTTATTATATGCTCAAAGGTGCTACACTCGAGTGTTCCCGAGGTTAACCTCTCGGAAGCACAACAAGGCGCACTCTTTGCGATAGCATACTTCACATCCGTTTGCGTCCAAGTAAGTAGGTTGGCTCGGTTGGCTTATTGGAAAAGTTATTGGCTTTCACGGAGAGTGGAAACGCGGTGGGAAGGTGTGAGAACAGCTTTACTTATCCGTTTGTAGAATGTGGTGGAATGCGAAGGATTAGATCGTCTTTTGTAGCGAGCAAAGCCGGTACCACCGTATGCACAGAGACAGCCTTTACCGGAACCACTGCCATCACCGAAGCAGCAGTAGTGAAGTAGGAGGCGAACCCGCGCCAGCCAAAGTAAATTATATCACGTTCGCAGACGAGAGTGGAATCGTGAGTGTTAGCCAGTTCAGAACGGTAAGAATCGGGGAGGGAAAAGCAACACGATACTAATTAGAAATAACAATAACGGACCTAATGAAAATAATCAGAAGTGATGCTGATTCTGGCTAACCGTTCATTGTTGGAGTATCTATCTGTTCAATGAGCGGGTAGATGAGATAACCTATGCGTAGGAAATTATTGAGAGCGTTTCGGTAGAATTCGGATAAGTGGTGGCAGAATGAATCAAGGAGCGTTCGCTTGATGTGGAGGATCAGCGGGGTGCCAGAGCAGGGCCTGTGGCTGCGACCTACACTGTAATTTATCAGCAATATCAAGCGGGATGTAACGCTTAAGTCAATTGTTTCCTATCTCGAATTTGTGGCTCAGTATCGGAATACATTCACAATTATAGTTTGATAGAGTACAAATTGAAAATTACTCAGTCATCACGTTTGTCTGATGTTTGGAACAACGATAAAAGGGTACTTAATTCCATAGAGAACTTTTCACCACACACTCAAAAATCCCAGCAGCATGTTCAAATCTACTAAGCATCCTTGTTTCCAGTGAATGATGCAACAACCTACCGAGACACTCGTCCGCTGGAAATTTCAACAGTTTACCAGCAGAGAGCGTCTGTCTGGCTGAAAACTGCGGAAGCATGGCAAATTACAGAGTCCGGGAGCAACTTTTCGTCCGTCGTATTCTGCGAAGGTTCGGCAAACCGGGAAGCATTTTCACATCATCAACTTCAAAGACGGGTAAACCAAATTATGCAAATTAAGGATTTCGCACGAGGCGCCCTCTTCCTGGTTCGGTAGTTACCCGAGAAAACACAGAACCAGCCGCGAATACGAGAGACTGTGACGCTGCATGGCACGTGCGTTTGCTGCGCTGCTGGTCTGCTGGGAGCTGCATGGGGCAAATCGGATCGACTTCTCGAGTCGACTCACCCTGGGGAGGCGGGATGATGGTTCTCGTTCACCACATTAAGCGGCACGTTTCGCCAGTGGAGCTGTAATTTACTATGTACATGTTTAGCATTCGCCAAACGGTGGGGGGGGCGGCGGAGGGACCTGGCTTGCTCCCGCTTTGATAGAACAGAGAGCGGTTTTATTTTCCGTAATTCTCGTTATGTCGCAGCGCAGCAGCTTGTAGAATCCGCGAGCAGGAAAAGCTGTAATGTCGTTATTCAATTTTATCCTGAATTTCACTCAATCAGATAGGATTGAGTTAGAAGAGATGGGTGGATAATAATTGCGCCCGTCGGTGGCGAAGAGGAAGTGGGCGTTTGCGGGCAGTACGCAGACGGCATGATTTGTAATCAATTACTTAAGCAGTCGGCTAATTTTATTTGAATAGGGAAAATATGTAGAAATATTTTGAATCACTTGCTTACGCAACTGATGGTTCACTTCTGTTGTATCCTTCTGTTCGTAGCACGTGAACAGTTTTTACACTCGGTGTGTGGAAAGCGGATAGGTTCTCAATCCGATCGATTGAGATTCTATTACGACTAGAATTGATAGGTCGAAGCATATTTTACTTTCTTCCCCTATGTAACAATAAGTAAATTTTCAATTTTGAGTAAATATCACAGTGTTTCTGATCATTGAATTTGTGGAAAGTAAAATAACTCATATTGTAAGTAACTGTAATGATAAGTTAGATTTGCAAGATGAAGTAGATATTGAATCCGCTTTGAAAGCATTGAGTTGTGCAAAAACTACTCTGTTCCAAGAGCTAAAGTGAAACTCGATTCGCTAATAATTTACGACAATTTTTAATATATTATTCGATTGAAAAATGTACGCGTGTTTGAAATCATTGATATTGGAAAAAAAATGATATTTTTTTTAAATTTTCAGTATTTTAAATGATTCTCTATGTCGAGCGATCAACTTTTGAAATTAATATAAATTGCGAACAGTTATCGGACTAGCGTTGAGAAAAAAAAATTATATTAAAGTTGAGTACACTGAAAATATTTTTTCGTTATTCTCTGCACGCATATTTCATAAACATGCACAGTAAAAAGTTCTTAATACTACACGTCACGTAAAATATTTTCGCATTAAAAATTCAATTGCTTCTGATTTTGTTTAAAAATTATGTACAATAACATTTAAATTTACGCGGAATTTTCTATCTTAAGCGACGGAGGCGATTCTTTGCATGCAATTCGATATAAAGTTTTTTACTGTGGGGAATTCGTAGATTGTACAGCACTTTTGTTGTTGATTATAAAGAACATTCGTATTGCAAGTTATCGAATAGAATTGCAACATTACGCAAAATTCATAGAATTCACGAATGTACTCTCGTACAAACGTGGATAACAACGAAAACGAAATCACGAGTATTTTCTTGAAAGAAATTTTTACGTTCTGTTATTTTTTAGTAAGTAAGTTAGCAAGCTTACGCAATATTATATACATTATACGTATATGATATTGCGTAAGCTTACTAACTTCTCGTACTATTTACATTATGCAGCGGTTGTTTGTACGATTGATTGCGTTCATTGTTAAAACCTTTTGTTACGTATACGAATAAAAATCTGTAACAATTTTGACAGTTCTGCCAAGAGTATCTTCATATTTACTACCCACTAGTTTTGTTGCAGAAAATAACAACAGGTTTTGTATGTGAAACAAACGTTTTCGTGAAATAAACTTAAATATATTTTCAGTGTACAGTTATATTATAAAAAGGACTTATTTTGTCAAGAGAAAGTATTCATTTCGTAACCTCATTTGCCCTGCAAATATCGCGCCTCAATTTCATTTCCTCCTACGTGAAATGGAATTATGTGGTAAGAAACTTAAAAATAAAGCCATCTTAGTGATTTAAACTGTTTGCAAATTTAAATCACCCGCCTGCCACTATTATAGGAATTTGCTTCAACAACCATTTTACCTTCAATAATTAGTCAAATATTTTTTTAATTCTAAAACTAGCTCTAGAGGTGTTTAATTCTAAAGGTTGTTTTGTAGTGTTGATTTTGTGCCAATTGATCGTCATTTGCGGTAAGTGTTACTTTACTTTTTTCATTCTAAGAAAAAGGTGGCTGAAGTGTATTGAGAGTTTAAAAAGTTTACAAAAATACTGATCAATGAAACAATGTGCCGTGACTGATTCCGCCGTTTTGAAGAAGGTAATTTCGATGTTGATAACGGCCTTCGTAAAGGCCAAAAATTTCGAAGGCGCTGAATTAGAGAAAAGACTCAACGGCGATCCATGCCAAATGCAGAATCAACTTGCCTTGGTATTATGAACTACCCACCAAACCACTTAGAAGCAATTGCATGCTTTGGGTCTGATTCAGGAGTGTCAAACCACCATGGAAGTATTTTTTGCCCCTTAAAATCTTCGCATGCTAAATTTGATTTTATTTTCTTGATTAGTTCTCGAAATGTGCAGAAATTTGTGTTTCATTTGTATGGGACTCTTCCTTTTCAGAAAACCGGTCATTCCAGCATTCCAGATTTCCAGGAATAAACCAAGTCCTTTAGCAACTGATTTATTTTAACACGAAGCTTTAAGATAGGGTTTGCAATCCCGGGAACGATTTCCCGGGAAATAGCTTTTCCCGGGATTCCCGGATCCCGGGAACAGAAATGTTGATTTCCGGGATCCCGGGATTCCCGAGTTCTGCGAGAATTTTTGTATGATTTACTATAGTTTCTTATGCAATTGTGCAATAAAATTTAATTAGTCAAACTGGTGCGACCTGAAATAAATCATTTAATAAAACTCAAGGTCAATATGGTATTTCAACGTAAAAATCATCTTTACATGTTAGTTAGTAGATATTCAATTTTTTTAAGACTGACTTGTTTTAAGTCGTATTGAACTGAATATTTAATATTTTAGCGTTTTTTTCCGGTTTGTCTCGGTCACAGGAAACCACCGAATGGCGAAATAACGAAATAACGTAGTAAATCAACCATTTTTGAGCTTAACGGGAATTTGTAGCGGATCTGAAGCGATTGTTTGACGACATAAGGACCTTTAATCCTCCTCTTCGGCAAATATATGCTACAAAAATCGATCACGAATTTTTATCGTTAACTTGAATATGTTTTGTTTTTCATTTGTTTCTTTTTTTGTTTTTCATGCGAATTGTATGAAATTGTAATCAAGTTTTTGTTACCTTTTACTAATAAACTTCGTTTAAATTTGTTAAAATTGTTTTTTGCTAAAAATTCTTCCGTTTCCGGTTCCCGGGAATTCCCGGGAAATAAGATTTTTCATTCCCGTTTCCCGGGAAATCGATTCCCGGGAATATTGCAAACCCTACTTTAAGATAAAATATAATCAATTAGAGAACCTATTTAAATTTATCTTATTTCACTTACTTACAATTTTCAGTAAATCAGCTGTTGGCGTAGGACTACGTCTTTGCTTTCTATACTAGAATACATTTTGTAAAATTGAAAATGAAACTGGCAAAGGTTGCGTCAGATTTCAAACGATTATAGGAAACTAACGACTTAATGCATCTTAGTCATTTATGTGTCGGAGGATAGATAAAATATGTGACAATTATTTGATATAATGTTTAACATTGTTGCTTTACTGCTTAGTGGTGAAAAAGGTGAAAAACTCCAAAGCCAAGCTTTCCCATACTCCAACTACCCCCCCCTCCCCCTTGTCTCAAGTTGTCACAATTTCCTTGACCCCCCCCCTTAATTACGTTTCGTTTTTATATCCCCCTTCCCCTTCTTTGGTGATAATTGATTGAAAATCGAGAAATTTGTTAGAAATGTATTTTTTCTTAATAAGAACGATTTAACTGAAAGAAAAACTGAAACAAAAAAAAAGTAGAAGATTATAGAAGATAACTAGAAAAGGCGTTTAGTTCTTAGTCCAAGGATGCTGCTGATGGAGTCGCATATCGACGACATAGAAAGCCGAGACATTAACTGCAGCATCACTGCTGATTTTTGAAAAACCATCAACATTTAGTTCCTCTTCTTCAATCAATTCGCAATCCAAATCTTCTCCACATGTTACAATAACCAAGCATTTTTATTTACATTTTGTCACAATTTTTGTATTGATTGGATTGAGAGACACTAAAAATTAATAAAATCGCGCTGTCATTCATAAATGAACATGCACGGTGAAACGGAATTAATGAACATTATTAAAAAATTGTCATTTATTTTATTTAAAGCAAAACTCAAGCAAAAAATGGATCGTAGAACTATAAATGAATGATGCAAATATTATAAATATTTCTGAGTTGATCTCTGTGGTTAGGTATGTGACTTTTTTTTTATTTTTTTTTAAGTTGAAATGTGATGTCACACTGTTGCGGCAAAACGTAATTTGTCGCAGTTCCCCAGCCAGCGATATAATCCCATTATTCTATATTAAGACGACCAGAAGGAACACACAATAAAACAATTCTAGTCAGTTCATTAGCAGCCACCGCCGCTGGCGGCTGGTCGTGCTACCGACAGCAGCTATTGTTTAATTTTATATCACCGTTCCGTCTTTGTGTTCGTTTGCTTCCGTTGGTTGTAACAAAGGGTCCTATCGTGCGCGATCACACTTTCAAGCTAACCCCCCCTCCCCCATATGTCACAAAATGTCACAATAGTTGAAACCCCCTCCCAACCCCCCCCCCCCCTAAACGCGTGACATCATTAATAAATGGTCCCTAACATGGACAGAATAAATTCCACTGCCTACATATTCTGATTCAACAAAGTGTTTTGTTTCGTTTCTCTTTCTCGAGACTGCGTGGCCACCCCTTCAACGCAAAAATCTACGCTCAACTCGATACAAAAGATTGCGTGTAGAAAATTCAGCTCCATTTGTGTTCATAACACGGTAGCGAGTGGAGTATGGCTGTTAGGGGTGTGCGACATTAGGGAACGAGAGCGGCGTACGAGTCAACTTTCAGACACTGCGGAACACCTTACCTTTATTTCGCATACGGCAGCAACAGATACCATCGTATGTTATAGGATATTTTGCTGGCATAGCTACCGGAGGACAGAGCGACAAGTTTATTATGTGCGGTCAAACAAGAGTTATGAGAATTTTCCCAACTACTGCTAGTGTGAAATGTTCTTGTATTTCTCAATAATTATTTTTAAAATAACAGCCAGGGCATCAAAAATAAACGGTAGTGTTGCCTTAAACAGTTTATCGTAGCAAGATATAGCCCAATTGTAAGAAATTCACTGCTAAATTGGGTGCTTTTCCGGTTCAATTGTTCCTTTGTGCCCACTCGAGCACCGTTATTGGTCTAATATCAGTAACGCAAATTAGTTAATCTAAGAACCCGAGTAATTTTCGCATCGGGAAAGCACACATTCTCTTTTGATGCTTATGAAAATCACTCAGTAGTATCGAAGGATTAGTTTCGTTTCTCTTTCTCGAGACTGTGTGGCCAAGCCTTAAATGCAAAAATCTACGCTCAACTCGATACAAAAGACTGCGTACAGAAATTCAATTTTTTGTTCTTAACACGATAGCAAGTGCAGCCCTCATACTTGTGTGGGATACATGGTGTATAGCAGGCGTAGTGCTTATGTTAAACAAGAGTTAAAATCAATATTTATATTTGTCCTACGTCACGTTGATAATTACCGTGGAATATCTGCCCTGTGTGCTATATAGAAACAATTCGAGCTAATCGTACTGCAACCTCTTTACTCTCAATGCTAGAATATTATTGCCTCATGGGCCTTATTTTCCGAATGACACGTGATTTCAAAAATATCCATTGCTTAGTTACAATCTACTGTTCGCTTGTGCGGTCTTCACTGGAGTACTGTTATGCAGTTTGGATCCCTCACTACAACAATGCCATCCATCGTATGCTTCCCTGGTAGCAGCCTATGCGTGACACCAGATACGAGGACCGGTGCCAGCTCCTCTATATCGATACTCTTCAGTTACGCCGAGAAACAGCTCGCGCTATGCCAGTTTCTGATATCCTGACATCACGGGTCTACTGCCCTGCCATCCTCCGTCAAATCAACCTGAACGCTCCTACTAGAACCCTACGAAGGACTCCAGCTTTGCACTTGCCCTTTCGTCGAACCAACTATAGCTCAAATAGTGCCATCTTGGGTATCCAGCGTGCTTTCAACAGAGTGTCATTAGTTTTTGATTTTCACTTATCTTAGAGAGTCTTACGAACGAAATTTTTGTCATTGATCCGAAGACTGTTTTATCAGAAGCTATTAGGACAAGGCTCTGTTGGCAGTAGTTAAATAAATGAAAGTAAATGAATGTCACCATTTCATACAACCCCTAGGGCTGTATACATTGTAATCTTTTAGAAATCATGTTAAGTAAATTATATGTGTATCTATATAGACCTTACCAGTTAGTTTAAGTTAATCAATAGATTTCAAAGTTGATATTATTTTAACTAGTAAATATTTGTTAGTAGTGATAAGTATTGAGTATCTTATAGTTTCTCTAGCGCACAATATAAACTTCGATCAGCATTGGTAAAATAGTTGTCTTGCTTGAAGCGTCGCCTCTACTGTGAACTAGACAAAGGGTACCCAGCCGCATCACAAGTAAACACAGGCTTTGCCCTAGAGCAAACTAGAATGAATTAAAGATATAGCTTTTTAACAATTACTGTGAAGTTTGGTGTGTTTCAAAAATTAGTATAAGCGAAAGTTATACTCATCAAGAGCTACGACCTACACCAAATTACATCAGAAGATTTTAATAGTGGTAGCACCGTGTTATAGCTTTTTAATCGTTCTCGTATGTTTTAGTGCTAATCGTTAAATTGAAACTGCGTAATGTCCTCAGAGACTTGAATGAAGTTTTCCCGTAAGCAACGTACAAGCAACGGCCTTTTGACGCACTTCCATGCTCGCTAGGAGCAATAAAATTCACAAAAATGGTTAAAAATCTTTTATATTTTTCCAGTTTGAGCCTAAGGGAAAATTAAAAAATATTTAGAAATTCACTGGAATGGGTACGGTTTTAAGAGCCAGCTCGCGAGGGGCGCAACCGCATGTTGTTTTGATGTTCTCCGATTGGGCTGAAATTTTCAGCATTTGTTTGTCTATTCAAGGTAGGAAATTTTGCAAAATTCCAATTTTTTTCATTGAGGCTAAGTGGGGTAAAACGGCCGTTGAAAATGATATGTCCAAAAACGTCAAAATTCTAAAAAATGCAATAACTCCTGCTAGACTTGATGGATTTTTCTAAAAATTTGTGGTATTATTCTACATTAAGAGTACTTCAAAACGCATGGTAACAATATAGGGCAAAGGGGTAAATTGACGAAAAAAAAGCATTTTTCTTTTAAAAATTGTCAATTTTCAGGGTAATCCTACTCTTTTCAACATCGCTAGAAAAAAAATCTGAATATGGCGTTTTGTAGAGCAACTCAAGAGCTTTCATGTCATGTATAAGCCAAGTGTGCCAAATGGGGTAAAACGGCCCTAGAAGGTTTTTTTTAAAAAACTGTCAAAATCACTAAAATCACTCTAGTTCCTGCTAGACTTAAAAGATTTTACTTAAAATTTGAATTATCACTGTACCTTACCAGAACTACCTACTTTACCAGAAGATACGCAATTTGGGGTAAAACGTTCCTTGAAGATTTTTTTTTTCGAAAAATGCCGTCAAAATCGCCAAAACTGCAAGAACTCGGGTTAGACTTGATAGATTTACTGAAATTTTAGATTATAACTCTAGTTAGATACAAACTTAAGGGTAAGATGACAAAAGTGACAAATAGATTTACATGACGAAAAAAATATATTTTTCTTGGAAAATACTTGACGAATTTCAGGGTGCTATTTCCTCAAAGTCCAAAACCCGAAGTTAGCATTTTATAAAACAACTCAAGAGCTTTTATTTGATATCAAATCCAGATGCATCATTTGGAAACTGACTAAAAAGGACTGAACTTTTTCTTGATTTTTTCACTAGGTTTCTAGAAAAGCATTAAACCCTTTGAAAGACAATATCGATGAGACGGTTGCTGAAAGACTGCAATACTTCGAGTTTTGTTAAAGCACATGAAGTAAGTTATGGTTTGAGTTTCATGTTCATCTTTTTTAATTTGATTTTTTTTAAATTTAATTTAAATCTTTTTAATTTGATTATTTTTAACTTATTTGTCATCGGTCTCATTCTTCGCTTTTTCCAGAGTGTCGGCCAAAAAAATCATCTTTACGAACTAATTTCATTTTTTGTCATATGACTTACATTTTAAGTTGAGTAAAGCGGGCAATGTATGCAGTTTGCGAGGATGCGAAAATGAACGGGAATAGAAGGTGTGACTTTTAGGCTTAGAAAAAGGCTCCCGTCTGGACGAGGGAAAATTTTTTCTAAGCCTCAAAGTCACACCTTCTATTCCCGTTCATTTTCGCATCCTCGCAAACTGCATACATTGCCCGCTTTACTAAACAAAAAAATCATGTTACTCTGGTTGCTGTGGTATCAACAAAAATGAACAATCATTTTGAAAAATCACTACTTCGAACATTGATGCTTAACAATTTTTACTTTGTAGAAAATCGAGCAAATAACGATTTTATTTGCTCCACGGATAAGTAGGAACTCGGTTGAAATTATTTATTTTCGCGACCATCATGTCGATAATATCTTTTACCTTGTTTGAAGCTTTTCGTGAAGTCAAGGAAGACTTTAGTCCTTTTTAGTCACTTCCCAAAAGATGCATCTGGATATTATGCCAAATAAAAGCTTTGTAGTTGTTTATAAAATGCTAACTTCTGGTTCTGGACCTTTTCTGTAGAAAAAATAGCACCCCGAAAATCGCTAAGTATTTCTCAAGAAAAATATTTATTTTCGTTATGTAAATCTATTTGTCATTTTTGTCATCTTGCCTTTAAGTTCGTATTAACTTAGAGAAATTATCTAAATTTTCAGTAAATCTATCAAGTCTAACCCGAGTTCTTGCAGTATTGGTGATTTTGACGGCATTTTTCGAAAAAAAAAAATCTTCAAGGAACGTTTTACCCCAAATTGCGTATCTTCTGAAAGAGTGGGTAGCTCTAGTAAGGTATAGTGATAATCCAAATTTTAAGTAAAATATTTCAAGTCTAGCAGGAACTAAAGTGATTTTAGTGACTTTGACGGTTTTTAAAAAAAAAACTTTCTAGGGCCGTTTTACCCCATTTGGCACACTTGGCTTATACATGACATCAAAGCTCTTGAGTTGCTCTACAAAACGCCATATTCAGAAATTTTTTCTAGCGATGTTGAAAAAAGTTGGATGACCCTGAAAATTGTCAATTTTTAAAAGAAAAATGCGTTTTTTTCATCATGTTACCTCTTTACCCTATATTGTTACCATGCGTTTTGAAGTACTTTTAGTGTAGAATAATACCACATATTTTTAGAAAAATCCATCAAGTCTAGCAGGAGTTATTGCACTTTTTAATATTCGGACGTTTTTGGGCATAACATTTTCAAGGGCCGTTTTACCCCACTTAACCTCAAAGAAAAAAAATTGAAATTTTGCAAAACTTTCTACCTTGAACAAACAAACGCTAAAAATTTTAGCCCAATTGGAGAACATCAATACAACGTCCCTCAGAAAGGCGGTTGCGGCTCTCGCGAACTGGCTCTTAATAAAACATCGGATACGTGATTAAAGATTAATCTAGATTATCGTGTACAGTCATACCTCGATATAAGGCAACTTTATTTTTTTTTGCGTTACGTTATATCGAGTTACGTTATATCGAAGCAAAAAAAAATTTTTTTTAATTTATGCAAGAATGTTATTGGTTGCTCAAATATGCGCGAAAACCCATTTTTCATCACCTATCAGTATTTTTAAACCTTTTTTATGCTCATTTAGATATATTCTCAGAAGCAAAAAAAAAAATTTTTTTTCAATTGATACACAGGGTACTCAAAAATGCGTAAAAACCTATTTCCCATCACCTATCAGTAATTTTAAACCATTCCTATGCCCATTTAGGACAATTTTCAACAAGCGAAAAATTTTTTTTTCAATTGATGCAAGACTGTTGACGGTTACTCAAAGATGCGCGAAAACCTATCTCCCATCGCCTATTAGTATTTTTAAACCTTTTTTATGCCCATTTAGGACAATTTTTGCATTAGTTTCAATAATTTTAAAACTTACTACAAACACTTTTTTGAAGCAATTTATACCCCGAAAACAGTTGCTGTATCATTTATTTTCAATTTCAATACATTTTCAAAGTTACGTTATATCGAGGTAAAAGTTACGTTATATCGAGTTACGTTATATCGAGGTTGCCTTATATCGAGGTATGACTGTACTTCTTTTTAAAAAAGACTGAGAAAGCCAAAAGTAAAAACATCCGCATAATCTATAACTGTAAAAACCTTACCACAAAAAATTAGTATATTCAAATAAATTTTATTCAATTTAACAAAATATTATTTATTTCATATGCCCATTTAGAGATACCAACATTTAACAATAACGTATTTCCAAATTAAAACGTAACTATTTCCTCACCCGTAAAAGGTATTTTTAACGTTTAGCTATTGATAGCTGCGACCTTAATAGCTCTGTTAGACAGCTGAAACACAACTCTACTGAGAAATTTTAATTTAAAAAGTAGATCAAAAGACTGTTTTCAGAGGAACTCAGGCTTGTTGTTTCTCCTCAGAGAATCACTAGCGTATAGAAGAATATCTTTCACTGCGGAAACAACTGCACTAACAATGATGGGCAAAAGGACACAATTGCTTGAATAGAGCAGCGAATCGTGTGTACCTGAAGAGCATGCAAGAAAACACCGCAGTGAAATCTGAAATAACTATCCAGAGAGATAATAAACTGATGTGAGCTTTTCGTTCTCGAAAGGACATTACGCCCAATAACTACATGACAGAGCTCACTGCAGTGCCTTTACTGTGTATCTCTAAGCATGTATCGAATGAGAAGAGCATCTAGGTGGTAAAGTAGATATCGTTATTTGCTTTGCAACTCGAAACTAGGAAAAAAATAAATCCAGCCGCCCGTCACGCATGTTGTTCTTCGAATGCTATCGAATTTATCTCAGCAATGTTCACCGCGGTGTACTTCAATGAAGTGATTCACCACTCTTGTTTCACTAAGCTGTGGTGTGAACAGCAAAAGCTTTAATTTTTCCGCGAGCAGCAGAAACACAACACAAAGCATAAGCAAAAAGCGTCGTGCACAAAACCCAACAAACAAATTGGTTCATATAACTCGCGCTCTACTCTGTTAAGTGAACCGTTATTTGGTAAAAAAATAACCACATAAGATGCATGAAATGCGCCTTTGTGTACAAATCTGGAGGCCATATACGTACAATGTAAAAAAAATGGTTACGATTATGTATAACTTCACAGGCTATCTTAAATTGCCTCATTTGAAACTTCAAATTGCATTCTATACGACTTAGATGAATGACGCATTCTACAACATTATATGACACGTTAAATGGGTTTATATATAACTTAATATTGCGTTTTATATGATTTGAATTTTATACGATATGAACAAATTTAATGTTACGTCTTATGCAATTTCAAACTTGATATGCACATTTGAACGACTTAGAACTAACGTCCTTTTACGACTTCTGGTTTGCTGGGAATTGCTACACGTAGCTTGCTCTTTCCACATATTGATGAGGATTCCAAGCCTAGAACCACCCTTAGCAAAATTACTGTAATTCAATTTAAGAGCTTCAAAAGAGTCTCACTCAATATATCATTCTATACCACTGTGCATTGGTTTTCGATATTCGTTCAGTAATCTAGTCAAAGTTCACAACCAATTTGATTATAATTCAACCAATCGCCGTACCTGTAATGATGCAATCCAAGACGACGCACGACGATCAAATTTTATGTAGGCGAATTCTTAGTGGGAGAACAGACAAAAACATTACTTTGTCTATGTTTGGTAATGTTTTCTGTGCTTTCAACGAAATGCTTGTTGACGGTATAGAGTTGACGAAAAACGGCACTTTCGTG
Source organism: Wyeomyia smithii (assembly GCF_029784165.1). NCBI lineage: Eukaryota > Metazoa > Arthropoda > Insecta > Diptera > Culicidae > Wyeomyia > Wyeomyia smithii. The sequence goes on from NC_073696.1 coordinate 58,241,810, forward strand.
CACAACTTTTGCCTGTCTACCTACAAACAATGCGCAGTCCGTCCTCTTTATTAAATTCCCACATTATATCACCTACGCCGCGTTGCCTCCTTGTGGCGTAGGTATTGAAGACAGTCACTCGGATTTTCACATCATACAGGTAGCAGTTTTGTTCATCATCACATCGAATTCCCGTTCAATCAAGAATTTGCAAGTAAATGTAATGTCAGGTCGTGGCAAAGGAGGCAAATTAAAGAGAAATAATCTGCAATGACGAGGAATTGAACGATTCAACAATTTTTTTCGGCATCACTATTATCCAGGGAGATGTCCTACTGAATACCCAAGCTATTCTGCTGTTAAAACGGGAAAAGAATGCCTAATTCGACTATTCGAAATTTTATCAAAACTAAAACTTTTTTTTATTACTTTATCAAGTGTTAGTGTTCTAAAAGGAATTTACGGCACCCGTAATTGATTCCAGTCACTGTACAAATAAAACCTACTTCCAATAGACAGACGTGCGCTCCAGTATCAACACAATTTTCTTCGCACCGCAGACGATGAATTCGGCCTACCAAGAACTGAAGTCCTTGACGAAATTTTGCCTCTCCGTACTTTGCCACGACCAGATCTCACCATCAGGGTTGCCACATTTATATCTGTATTTCTTTTTGAAAATATCTGTATATCTGTATCTCGGGTATTAAAAACCTGTATCGAGCAAACTCAGAATGTTGGATGGAAACATTTTTACTTGCAGAATATATTTAAACAAATTCATTTTTCTCTACGTGATGCAGGTTTTGGTAAATTTATTTTTTAAAGTTTTCGTTTAATTAATATTAGTATCTCCTCCTTGGTCTGCAACGAAGCTTTCAGCTTTTAAAACTGAGATCATTAGGTTAGAGGCCATGCAATTTCTGGTTTCAACTATATATTAAAAGTATGCGTTCTAAATAAGCAGAAGAGTGTGGATTTATTAAAAAAAATCTCACGAATGATCTGTACGCAAACTTGAAATTATCATTTGTTTCAATGAATCTTCCGGTCAAAAAGTTTTTTTCAAGCGTGCAAAATTTGTTTGCTAGCTCTTGTCAGTCAGTTACTGTTACAAATTTGGGAAATTGACGCATCAAATCGTTTAAATTTTCCATTTTCACGAACGATTCAAGATTACTTAAAGTTGCCTTTTTTACAACAGGATCAGTGGAATCGCATTTCTTTGCAATTTGTTTTACGAACCTTGCATTGAAACCCTGGAAAATATTTCGAAACGCTCATTTTCGCGCTTCGTTCAAGTCACATTCCACTTCTTCAGCATCGATACCAACATAATCCTAATGTTGTTTTTTTTACAAAACTTTGAAAATCGTAAAATTCAATATTTTACCTTTGAAATTGATTTCAGTTCGTCGGTATAACAAAAAAAACTGTTCAATCTGTATTTTTGGCAATATTTTGTAATTCTGTAATACAGATTCTGTATTGCTTTTTCAGTTCAAATTCTGTAAAATACAGAAAAATCTGTAAATGTGGCATCCCTGCTCACCATCCGTATCGTATCGTCTTAGGAATAGTAATGAAGGAGATTCCATTTGCTACCTTATATACTAGATTTCAAAGAAAAATTTTTGGTGGAGGAGGAGCTATATTTACTGGCCGCAATCGGAAAATTAATAGTAAGAAAAAACTCTAGAGTACAAATTTAAACTACTTCACAATCAAATGATTGTTGAGCGCTAAAAGGCGTCTTTTGTGTGTCCTAAAAGTGACTTCCAGCAATTTTTGTTTATTATCTGATCATTTGCAGATTGCCATTGGCATGTTCCGTGCGATGATTCTACGTTTACCTTGCGGTCGTGTTTCATAGACAACCTCTTCAACTTTTTTGTACACATTTCACAACATATGTTATAGATTGTTTTTGCTAATTAATTTTATAAAATATTTTTACTCTATTTGGGATATCAATAAAAAAATAGTTATGTTATTTTTGGTATAATCAAACAACAATATCGCACGCTAGCCTGGGGGCTAATGCGGTCTCGATCAACTAGATTAGTTTAGAGAATTCGTTATCGATATTGTTTTCAGCACATTTTGCATGTTGTAGGATAAGTACAACGCCCCAGTGCTGAGTCGCGAAAATTTTTAGCTCGAAAAGTTCCTCGACCCGATCGGGAATCGAACCCGATATCACAACCGTGTGGGAGAGCTAGCCGACCGACATCGCTAACCACAGAACCACGGGGACCACAATCAAATTTTTTGTATTTTTTCCGAACATAAAACATAATTCTTTTCTAACATTTTCTTTCTTCGCTTCTGCTAAAGGCAGAATTTTTGCTTACTTGATAGTAAGCATAGGCATCCATAAAGAATCATAAAAAAACTTATTTTATAGCAACCCCTTCTACTGTTTCCAGAGCCTTCGTTGACGGAAGTAAGGAAGTGATAATTACTCACAAATTTCATTTGCACTATTTTCAACCGCAAACCATGCCTCATGCCTTATGGCAGCAAGCCGGAGTAGTCATCCCTGGCACCCAGCACCCGAACCTAATTGAAGTGCGCAAAGGATGCTAGAAGTGCCGTTTACTTTCGCTGTAAACCGAGCGGCTGGGCAGCAATACGTGTCGCGGTGGCTACGGGACGGAACAAGTGCAGGAACTGCCGCTTGTTATATCATTATTCTGGCTAAATGTAATTTTCCTCAACTGCTGTTTATCACTTGCTTAGTGGCGGTGCTTTCGGTTGCCGTGCTTCGCGCAAGATGTCATCGTTGCTGTCGTTGGCGGTGGTCTCGTAGCATTACTGATGATGCTACCAACCAGCAAGGCACCGAGAAGCAACACCTTTTGCGCTTCCGAACGCGAACGATGAACGTTTTCAACAGCACAGGGCGATGACTATGTACGTGTTAGGGTTGCTCCCTCAAGACGGCTTTGATTGTGAAATCAGACAATTACAGCTGTAATCGATTTTATGCCGAAATTTCAACCCTAAACCGTATTTTCTGCGCGATTTTGGTTTGTCGAGATACTAGATAGACGTGAAAGACACAGACCTGTTTCGGAGGGAGTCCTCGTTACAGACAAGTCTCAGTGAAGTCCTTGTAACTTGCCGGTGTTGACTGCTGCTGTAAGTCAAGCTGCTAGCTTTCCCGCACCAACAAAACGAGCGTCTTGTGGGCGGTCGAAAACTCGAAAGCGACGATATTCGTTCAACTATTTTCCAAGAGAGACCAAGATGTTTCGGTGTCCTCTTGTTACATAGTTCTTATTTTTCAGCCCGTAAATTACTAATTAGGTTGTAATATGAGTTTAATGCAAAATCATAAGGACTTAATTGGCTGTCGTAATGGAACGTGTTCGGAGAAAAGTTTTCGAGTCTGTGACTCTCGACGAAAATAGAATGCGACAGTTGAAAGCTGTTAGTCGTTGTGCGGGGGAAAACTTTGTCGTCGGTTGCTGTAAAATACTGCCGAAATGGGAAATGATAAATGTTGCATTTAATGTTACCCATGCTAAGAAACTCCACTAGAAAAAAATGCCACAATTGTAGCGTGTAGCTGAAACGTCTGCCATAGTCTGCTACAACCATTATAATCCCAGAAAGCACAACATTCCGATTGCGAAAGTGCAATTACACAACGAATGACATTCCGCTCTATTCACCGCTCAATTCAGTGGAAAATTCTTTTCTTTCCTGCAGTCTGAAGAGAGCATTTTCACCGGCTATGCAAATTATACACATACGTAGGCATAATGAAAAACCCGGCACGGCACCCTCAGAAGGAGGTGGAATGAAAGTTCACTCCCCGTGCGCTGCTGGCTGTCAGCGCAAGGCAGACCTCACACGAGACGAAGCAACGGCGGTAAACCGGTGCGACCACATCTGTGAGACTGAAAGTGATGATGTTTGAGCAGTGACTGGAATTTCGTGCATGCTCTGAAATGCCGCTAGTTGTGTCTTTTTTGTTTACGCCCTTTTGACGCTGGTTCACAGCCAGTGACATGGATTACGGCATAGATACTGACTAAAATGAGTAACATTGTGGCATTGATAATGATATGCTACATGAATTTAGAGCAGTGTTATTAGAAAACAAAACTTTGCATAGAAATCTTGAAAACTTCACAACAAACTATCATAGATTAAGAGAAAAAGTATGGTGCAAATGTTGCAGGAATAAATGTACTTTGGACGTAGAATAACGTCTTTTGGCAACAGATATATGGGTACAAATAAAAAAAACGGAAACATTTAGAGCGCCAAAAAAATTGTCCACCTTCAAATGTATCTTCCATCTATCTATCTTCTACATTCTGTATTCTATCTTCTATCTTCTATCTTCTATCTTCTATCTTCTATCTTCTATCTTCTATCTTCTATCTTCTATCTTCTATCTTCTATCTTCTATCTTCTATCTTCTATCTTCTATCTTCTATCTTCTATCTTCTATCTTCTATCTTCTATCTTCTATCTTCTATCTTCTATCTTCTATCTTCTATCTTCTATCTTCTATCTTCTATCTTCTATCTTCTATCTTCTATCTTCTATCTTCTATCTTCTATCTTCTATCTTCTATCTTCTATCTTCTATCTTCTATCTTCTATCTTCTATCTTCTATCTTCTATTTTCTATCTTCTATCTTCTATCTTCTATCTTCTATCTTCTATCTTCTATCTTCTATCTTCTGTCTTCTATCTTCTATCTTCTATCTTCTATCTTCTATCTTCTATCTTCTATCTTCTATCTTCTATCTTCTATCTTCTATCTTCTATCTTCTATCTTCTATCTTCTATCTTCTATCTTCTATATCCTATCTTCTATCTTCTATCTTCTATCTTCTATCTTCTGTCTTCTATCTTCTATCTTCTATCTTCTATCTTCTATCTTCTATCTTCTATCTTCTATCTTCTATCTTCTATCTTCTATCTTCTATCTTCTATCTTCTATCTTCTATCTTCTATCTTCTATCTTCTATCTTCTATCTTCTATCTTCTATCTTCTATCTTCTATCTTCTATCTTCTATCTTCTATCTTCTATCTTCTATCTTCTATCTTCTATCTTCTATCTTCTATCTTCTATCTTCTATCTTCTATCTTCTATCTTCTATCTTCTATCTTCTATCTTCTATCTTCTATCTTCTATCTTCTATCTTCTATCTTCTATCTTCTATCTTCTATCTTCTATCTTCTATCTTCTATCTTCTATCTTCTATCTTCTATCTTCTATCTTCTATCTTCTATCTTCTATCTTCTATCTTCTATCTTCTATCTTCTATCTTCTATCTTCTATCTTCTATCTTCTATCTTCTATCTTCTATCTTCTATCTTCTATCTTCTATCTTCTATCTTCTATCTTCTATCTTCTATCTTCTATCTTCTATCTTCTATCTTCTATCTTCTATCTTCTATCTTCTATCTTCTATCTTCTATCTTCTATCTCCTATCTTCTATCTTCTATCTTCTATCTTCTATCTTCTATCTTCTATCTTCTATCTTCTATCTTCTATCTTCTATCTTCCATCTTCTATCTTCTATCTTCTATCTTCTATCTTCTATCTTCTATCTTCTATCTTCTATCTTCTATCTTCTATCTTCTATCTTCTATCTTCTATCTTTTATCTTCTATCTTCTATCTTCTATCTTCTATCTTCTATCTTCTATCTTCTATCTTCTATCTTCTATCTTCTATCTTCTATCTTCTATCTTCTATCTTCTATCTTCTATCTTCTATCTTCTATCTTCTATCTTCTATCTTCTATCTTCTATCTTCTATCTTCTATCTTCTATCTTCTATCTTCTATCTTCTATCTTCTATCTTCTATCTTCTATCTTCTATCTTCTATCTTCTTTTTTTCTTTCTTCTTTCTTCTTTCTTCTTTCTTCTTTCTTCTTTCTTCTTTCTTCTTTCTTCTTTCTTCTTTCTTCTTTCTTCTTTCTTTTTTCTTCTTTCTTCTTTCTTCTTTCTTCTTTCTTCTTTCTTCTTCTTCTTTCTTCTTTCTTCTTTCTTCTTTCTTCTTTCTTCTTTCTTCTTTCTTCTTTCTTCTTTCTTCTTTCTTCTTTCTTCTTCTTTCTTCTTTCTTCTTTCTTCTTTCTTCTTTCTTCTTTCTTCTTTCTTCTTTCTTCTTTCTTCTTTCTTCTTTCTTCTTTCTTCTTTCTTCTTTCTTCTTTCTTCTTTCTTCTTTCTTCTTTCTTCTTTCTTCTTTCTTCTTTCTTCTTTCTTCTTTCTTCTTTCTTCTTTCCTTCTTTCTTCTTTCTTCTTTCTTCTTTCTTCTTTATTCTTTCTTCTTTCTTCTTTCTTCTTTCTTCTTTTTTCTTTCTTCTTTCTTCGTTCTTCTATCTTTTTTCTTCTTTCTTCTTTCTTCTTTCTTCTTTCTTCTTTCTTCTTTCTTCTTTCTTCTTTCTTCTTTCTTCTTTCTTCTTTCTTCTTTCTTCTTTCTTCTTTCTTCTTTCTTCTTTCTTCTTTCTTCTTTCTTCTTTCTTCTTTCTTCTTTCTTCTTTCTTCTTTCTTCTTTCTTCTTTCTTCTTTCTTCTTTCTTTTTTCTTCTTTCTTCTTTCTTCTTTCTTCTTTCTTCTTTCTTCTTTCTTCTTTCTTCTTTCTTCTTTCTTCTTTCTTCTTTCTTCTGTCTTCTTTCTTCTTTCTTCTTGCTTCTTTCTTCTTACTTCTTTCCGAACTTTTGCCAAAAAAACTGTAAAAAAATATTTTTCTTCTGCACACCCTCAGTTCACATTTTAGCAAAAACTAACGGACGGAACCTGCATAGGATAAATTTCTATCATGACCAATTTACAAAATTGATTGAATCTTCATTGCCTGATATGCGATTCAAAAACAATTTTTACAATAACTTTTCCTATCTTCTACAAAGTTGTGTGTTTCAATATATATACGAAAATATGCTGAACATTCAAAATGCTACAGTTTTTTTGAACATTCAAAAAATCTTATCCTACGGATTACTCTGATACGAAAGAGTGTATCTTCAAATCAAGAGAAGTTAAAAGAAAACTGTCTACAGCAAAGTTTTTTGTGACAACTTTTATGAAGACACAATAGAGTGTAACACTAAAAAGTTAGATTTTTCAGCGCCATTAGCGGCGAAATTTCCAAATAAAACTTGTTGTTATTTTTTGAGGCATTTTCAATACTTAATATTTAAATAATAATATCAATAATATCTTGAAGACCACATAAGAGAAGTTCACGGTTTTTAGCTCGCGTGGCACTGTGTGATGATTTCGTTTCATTTTATCAGCTCAAAATGGTTAGAACTGACCTGGTCTCACCCAATACACAGCATAATTTTTACAGCGTGTATGTTCGACCTTTCCGAAGATGTAGAATTAAAATTGGGCAATGTCCTTGACTTTCTTTTTTTTGGCTTGCTGTGACATATCCCCCCTTTATCACTCGTCACGATGCGATAAAGAAAACCTTTTTTTTGCCATTGGCGCAGTTGTTCACAGGTTTAAAAACGACGCTCAACGTCCTTTAACTTGAAATCCTAAGAAACCCAAGTTTCATTTGAATCTCAAATCTCAAGAAATATCTCAAGCAAGTATCCGACTCAGGCGCGTTTCGATTGCTCTTTGCTCCCCGACACCTTTTTAAATTTCAGCGTCGATAACGAGGCCTCCAATATTGGAATGCAGCTGCAACCGGGACGCAATGTGGAAAGCAATATGGAAGCCCCCGGTTCCTCTGCCCCAGTCGCGCCTATTGCAGCCAGCGCTCACCACAGTCGTCTCGGTCCTGAGGGCAGATGTGGATCGGGAGTCTTCCAACCTGCTTCAGCAGGCAAGTATAATTACAACTCGTCCCAATCGATGCCTGATACCGCTTCGCATTTCAGCTGCGTTTCCGGCACTTCGATAACACGACCAACAAGCAGCCTGCTTTCTAGCCGCCACCAAGAGGTCACCGTGTACTACCAAAATGTCGGCGGTATGAACAGCGTTGTTGATGATTTCCGCGTTGCCGTCTCGGATCTTTGCTACGATATCATAGTTCTTACGGAGACTTGGCTGGATTCCCGCACACTTTCTCGTCAGGTGTTTGGAAATGACTACGAAGTTTTCCGTTGTGATAGGAGCTCCGATAATAGTCGCAAATCTACTGGTGGTGGCGTTCTCGTGGCTGTTAATTCCAAGTTCGAAGCCAAAATTTTAGTGGATGCTGCCTCTTTGAGCCTGGAACAAGTTTGGACGGCGATCAAACTGGGCGATCGTAAGTTGGTTCTCTGCGCTCTGTACATACCACCGGATCGAGTACATGAGCGTGAATTGATTGTTGCTCATTGTCAATCAGTCTTCTCAGTGTTGGAAACTGCAAAACCAACAGACAAAGTTATGGTGTTCGGCGATTTCAATCTTCCCCGGATTTCATGGAGAGAATTTCGAGACGGGTTTTTCTTTCCGGACTTGGATCATTCGAGCATCCATCCTATCGCAGCTTTACTTCTGGATTGCTATAGCTCAGCCACACTCACTCAAATTAACCATATCACCAACCAGAACAACCGCATTCTAGACCTCTGCTTTGTGAGCGCCCAGGACACGGCCCCATATTTATGCGAGGCCCCTGCTCCATTGGTTAAAATAGTCCCCCACCACCCACCATTATTCGTGACTATAAACGCCGAAACGAAACGCGACCTTGACACTGCATCTGCTACCGTATCTTACGACTTCCGCAAGGCTGATCACCAGAAAATCGCTGAGTTTTTCTCCGAGCTCGACTGGAACTCTATTTTTGACTCCGTCGATGCCGATGTCGCCGCTCAAACTTTCTCCAACGTATTGGCCTACGCCATCGATCGATACGTCCCAAAGAAGTGCCAGCATCCTGCTCCCCGACAGCCGTGGCAAACAAGAGAACTTCGGCAGTTGAAATCCCAGAAGAGAGCTGCCTTGAAAAAATTTACTAAGCACCGTACACTGTCCCTAAAACGTCATTACGTGAGAATCAACCACACCTACAAAAGTGTTGCGAAACGATGCTTTCTCCGATATCATCAAGATTTACAGAGAAAGCTCAAGGCTCGTCCCAAACAGTTTTGGCGGTTCGTCAATCAACAACGACATGAAGGTGGTATACCCTCTTCTATGACATTCAACGGTAAGGAAGCAACCACCCCGCAGGACATCTGTCAGCTTTTCTCCGAAAAATTTGCCAGCGTGTTCACTGACGAGACACTGAGCGATCATCACGTCGAACGTGCCGCCAGTAATACCCCACAGTCCGGTCAAACTTTGAACACTTTTCATTTAGACGCGACAATGATTTCTAGAGCCTGCTGCAAACTCAAAACTTCATTAAACCCAGGTCCTGACGGGATTCCGTCGACGTTTCTTAAAACGCAGATTGATAACCTAATATCTCCGCTTCTGCATGTTTTCCAGCTATCTGTCGCTTTCGGCGTCTTCCCGTCCTGCTGGAAATCGGCGTACATGTTTCCAGTACACAAGAAGGGAAACAAAAACGATGTGAGCAATTATCGTGGCATCACATCGCTCTGTGCTGTTGCCAAACTGTTCGAGCTTGTTATCATGGAGCCTTTGCTCGCTCACTGCAAAGCTTTCATAAGCACTGACCAACATGGATTCACAGCCGGTCGCTCCACCGCCACCAATTTACTTTGCCTCACTTCGTACATCAGTGACAGTATGGCGAAACGTGCTCAGACGGATGTTATTTACACTGACTTGACAGCTGCCTTCGATAAACTGAATCATCGCATAGCCGTTGCAAAACTTGACAATCTTGGAATCAACGGGAATCTTTTACTATGGTTTCAATCGTACCTTACCGGTCGCCGTCTAACCGTTGCTATTAGGGATTGCCAATCCTCTTATTTTGACGCTACGTCTGGAATACCGCAGGGAAGTCACTTAGGACCGCTAATCTTTCTGCTCTATTTCAATGACGTGAACCTAGTCATTAAAGGACCACGGTTGTCTTACGCGGATGACCTCAAACTCTTTCTTCAAGTTCACACAATTGAAGACTGTCACTTTCTTCAACGTCAGCTAGATGTTTTTGCCGATTGGTGCCATCTGAACCGTATGGACGTTAATCCATCCAAGTGCTCGATTATATCATTTTCGCGAAAAAAAACAGACTATACACTACAAATACGCTTTGCTAGGAACTGAGATCGAGCGCGTAAACCAAGTTAAAGACTTGGGGGTAATTTTGGATTCCCAGCTCACTTTCAAGCCTCACATTTCATTCACTGTCGACAAAGCCTCTAGAGTTCTGGGATTCATCTTCAGGATCGCTAAAGACATTACGAATATCTACTGCCTTAAATCATTGTATTGCGCTTTATCTCGCTCTATACTGGAGTACTGCTCGGTTGTCTGGACTCCTCATTACAACAATGGCGTGGAAAGAATAGAATCAGTTCAACGGCGCTTTTTGAGATTCGCTCTTCGTAAACTGCCATGGACGGATCGCTTCCGTCTACCAAGCTATGAAAGCCGCTGCTTATTAATTCGTTTGGAGCTTCTGTCTGTCCGTAGAGAAACAGCCAGGGCATTGTTCACCACTGACCTTTTACAAGGCCGCATAGACTGTCCCGCTCTTTTGGAACAAGTAAATATAAACGTGCGACCTCGTGCTCTGCGAAACAATTCGATGCTACGACTGCCTGCTCAACGAACTAACTACAGCATTTTTGGCGCAATGGTTGGTCTCCAAAGGTTGTTCAACAGAGTATCTGCTCTATTTGACTTTAATTTACCTCGAACGCTTCTTCGTCGGCGATATCGTTTATTTTTTTCAAGATCTGACTAGTTCAAATGTTATATTGTTTGTAATATGTAATATTGTATTGACTCTCTGAAGATATTTTAATTGTTAGCTTTAAGTTACACCATTTGGGCACCTGCCTGCCTGTTGGTGAATATACCAAATAAATCACATACATTCTCAAAGTATGCAATTGGTTGGAAATGTCTTGATGTGTTATACCGAAGCAAGCTGTTCCTGCGTTTAGCATGGATTCTCGTCTGACAATTCCTTCAATTCAACGTCTTCGAAGGTTTTTCTCCCAATACTGCCTTCCTTCATGTGATCAGTCGTTTCGATCGAAACTATCGTCTTTGAAGAGAGAAAACTAATAACGAAACGTTGTTTTACCTAGAGCAGTATTTCCGTAAAAAGTTTTAAACTCTCTTCAGCTGCCATTTTCTTTGAACGAAATAGGAAATGTAATACTTACCGGAAATTATGATTACTTGGCAGGAAATCTCTTGCTGCTGGCGCTATTTTTTGACAGATAACGAGAACTTAGTTGTGGACTTAATATTATATCTACTACAATTCCTTTTTAGCAGGAATACGTAATGAGTTAATTAGAAGCAGGTACTGAGAAATGGAAAGCTGTTTTTACTTCTAGTAATAACATGATGATTAAAAATACTTTTCGGGTCAAAACGGTTTGATTGATTGGTGTTCTGTCTTCGGAAAAGTTGTGGATAATAATATTGTAGGTACTCTAAAAAAATATGTATGTACTTCAAAAAATTCTATTTTTATTCTTCAAAAAGATTTTATTCCTCCATGTTTGAAACCCTTAAAAATTGGGAAAATGTGCCTTTTAAGGTGAAAAACACATTCTAAATAAGTGTCTACTGAAAATTTTGATAGACTATAAATACTAATGTCTAAGTACCATTGAACACTCCTAATTGTTTTTATAGCATTTTTGTGAAACTTGCAAAAAGAAAAAAATCTCAGACCAAAGGAGATTTGATCCCTCATTTGGTTACACCTAATCCCCCCATTTAAAAACATGTTGTGTCATGCTTTATCTATATAAATAAAAATGAATCACTGTCCGTATGTTACGATTTAACTCAAGAACGAATCAGTGGATCGGCATGAAAATTTGTATGTAGCTGTGTGATGTCACACCCCGCGAAGATTACCTAATGTTCCGTCACGATGCATCAGAATTCAGGCTAGAAACCACAGTTTGCTGCCGAGCTTACTCAGTACTGTAGAGAATCAAAACAATTTTAACATGAACTAGAGCATTAGCTTGCCGCAGAGTTCACTTAACTCGCAGGAAACACCTTGCAATAACATAGCATTCTAGAGCATTCCTATTATGAATCGTTGGCCGAACAAAACGATAACAACTAACGAGGCGTTTTTATTATGAAACCAAACAGATAAATGACAAAAAACACCCTTTTTATGAATAGCATTAAAACAATAACCACGCGTCCTAGTTATAAGGCGTCGAACGATCGGTGGCTTGCGAAATGTAAATATCCTAACGAGCATGCCACACAATGTTTACCTTTTCAATTTAACTATAAGCAAAACAGAAGCCGGAGGCACAGCGTCACTCACGGTTACCCTTAGGCACTCACGGTTGCGCACGGTACCGAGAGCTTGCGCGCTCTCGGATACTCCGAGTAGCGCGCGAACAAATACCGTACGCTCTCGCACGTTACTCCGATGCACGCGCTCTATAACGCCCGCGGTATAATAATATGTATTAGAATCCAACTCGAAAACGAAACAGAATAATAAATACTATAGGTTAGAATAGAACCGCTAGAAAGGCGATAGCTCAGGTCGGAGGAGAAGAGTCTCTCCGCTCTGAGTTACACAGGTTAATATTTAAGCAAAATTGTAACTTAATAAATTCAATCATCATTATCTATCATCCAATAGAGGTGATTCCGCGAATTGAATGTTCGCGTACAGGACGCCTGCTCGTCAATCATCGAGGGGCGGCAAACAGACGGCTAATGCGTGTGCTTATTTTTAAAGCGACGAGGAAATTTTTTCTCTCTCTAGCAGGATTTCTATTCACGTGCGACGCGACCATCCACATTTTCATGTACTAACGTTGTACTAACACTCCACATGCCACAGTCTTCTTGCAAAATTTCAGCTCAGTCGGACTTCGAAAAGTTGTGCCTCGAAGCGGTCAAAATTTCACTTTTTCGGCCGATAAAAAATGCACAGGTGTGTTCAAATGTTCGATATTGAAAAAAATGGTCTTATAAATGCATGAAACGTCGAGATCTGTCATAATCTCTTAAACTAATTATCTTAAACTATTTTTGTAAAAATCAATTTTTGTAAAAATCAATCCGTTCCATGCAGCAACCAATCTTGTTGTTAGCAATGGTGCCAAGTCATGTTTTGATGCAGTAGACTTTTTCAGTGTCGTGCAAGAAATTTTCAACTTCTTTTCTGCTTCAACTCATCGTTCGAAAAACACATTACTACTCTTACGGTAAAGCCTCTGAGTGGAACGCGTTGGGAAAGTCGAATTGATGCTGTCACTCCCTTGAGGTTTAATATAGGAGAAATTTATTATGCCCTATATGAAGCAATCGAGGATCTGAAGCAAGATGCGTTTGCAAGAAATACTGCAAAAAGCCTAGCAAAAAAAATTAAAAAAATCAAATTCTTATGCAGTTTAGTAGCTTGGCATTCAATTTTGTTCAAAATCAATTTAGTGAGTAAGTACCTTCAAAAAATAAATAGCAGTCTCGAAAACACTATAGACTTGATAGGCAGCGTTTAAAACTTTTTGAAAAATATGAGAAATGAAGGTTTGAATAGCGTCATTACTGATGCTTTAGAAGTAAATCCGGAGTTTCAAACAGAAACACGAATTCGGCCGAGAATGATAAAGAAACAGTTTGCAGATGAACCAATTACATCGAAAAAACTCTCTTTCAAAGTGAATTTCTTCTATTCTGTATTGGATGTAGCTATTGCATCGTTCGATGATCGATTCCAGTTAATGAAAAATCACAGTGACAATTTCAGCTTCTTGTATGAAATTCACAATTTAATGGGTTGTAGTACAGATCAGTTAGAGAAAAGTTGTCTACATTTACAGAAAATCCTCACACACAAGAAAGAGTGTGACATCGATGGACATGAAATGCACCAAGAACTTGTTAGTTTATCACCAGCTGAGACGACTCCAATGAATGCGTTAAACTACATCACAAAAAATCAACTGATTGATACTTTTTTAAACGTTTTTGTATCTTTGAGAGTTTTACTCACTTTACCCATTAGTGTAACAAGTGGTGTACTTTGAGCTCCTGGAAAAGACATACAATGAAAGCGCAGGAGACACATCCACAGTTCGATTAGCACTACAGCGCGAGAAGTGTTGGGTACAACTGCGGCAGCTGCGTCCAATGAGTGGTTTGACGCTGAGTGCCAGCGAGTGACGGAGGAGAAGAACCGCGCCAGGGGTCACATGTTGGCCACGGCTGTGACTCGTCAGAGCGTGGGTAGATATCGAGATGCTAGAGCCGCTGAAAAAGGACTCCATCGCCGGAAGAAACGACATCATTGGGAATGTCTTCTTGCGGAGGCGGAAGGTTGCTTCTCCAGGCACGATGCGAGGAGCTGCTACAAGAAGGTCAACGGAATTAGGAATTGAAACGTGTCAGCTCCTGTCATGTGCAACGATAGGGAGGGGAACCTGATAACCGATAAAACAGAGGTGGCCAGGCGTTGGAAGGAACACTTCAGTGTGCTGTTGAACGGTGAGGGAAACAGTGGAGTCGAAAGGAGCAGGATGACTATTGAGGATGATGGTCAAGCTGTGGATCCACCATCCATGGACGAGGTGAAGAAAGCAGTGGAAGAGCTGAGAAACTGCAAGACAGCTGGGAAGGACGGCATTCCCGCCGAACTCTTCAAAGTCGGAAGCGAACAGCTGTATCGTGCCATCCATCGGATCATACTGAGAGTGTGGTCTGATGAAGAATTGCCCTCGGACTGGGCATAACTCTTCTCAATACCGTGTACAAAATTCTCTCCCGCATCCTGTTCCACAGACTGAGGCCGTTGCAGGAGACCTTTGTTGGTGAGTACCAATGCGGTTTTCGAGGGGGACGCTCCACGACGGACCAAATGTTTACCTTGCGACAAATCCTCGATAAAATTTCGAGAATTCAACTTGCAGACGCACCATCTGTTCATAGACTTCAGGGCAGCGTACGATTCAGTTAGGAGAAATGAGTTATGACGGATCATGCTCGAACATGGCTTCCCAACAAAGCTGATAAGGCTTATACGTGCCACCCTTGAAGGTTTTACATCAAGCGTCAGGATAACCGGACCCTTTCGTGACGTTGGTAGTTTGAAGCAGGGTGATGGGCTGTCGAACTTATTGTTCAACATCGCATTGGAAGGTGCTATACGGAGGGCTGGTGTGCAGAGAAGCGACACCATCATTACGAAATCGCACATGCTTCTAGGTTTTGCGGATGATATCGACATTATTGGTATTAATCGTAGAGCAGTGGAAGAGGCCTTCGGACCTCTCAAGCAAGAAGCTGCGAGATTGGGGCTTGTCATAAACTCTGCCTAAACGAAATACATGGTGGCTGGTAGAGTGCGTGGTAGTCCGTTGGAGGTTGGTGCTGCGTTGGTGCTAGATGGGGTAACATTTGAAGTAGTCGACGAATTTATTTACCTGGGAACATTAGTGACATGTGACAACGAGGTTAGCCGTGAGATAAAGAGGCGGATAGCAGCCGCAAACAGGGCCTTTTACGGACTACGTAACCAGCTAAGGTCCCGCAGTCTGCAAATCCGTACTAAACTTGCACTCTATAAAACACTGATTCTTCCGGTGGCTCTCTACGGCCACGGTGTTTGGCGGTGTGTGGCTCTCTACGGCTACGGTGTTTGGCGCAGACGCATGAACCATGAAGTGTACCAGGCATACAAGTCGGCGGATATAGTCAAGCGGATAAAACACGGCAGGCTTCAGTGGACTGGGCATGTAGCGAGAATTCCGGATGAGCGTCGAGCGAAGGCTATATTTAGCAGGAATCCCGATAGAGGTCGTCGACTTCGGGGTAGACCCCGCCCTCGTTGGATGTGTGCTGTCGACGAGAATGCACGCGAAATAGGTGCTAGGGGCGATTGGAATGTAGCAGCCCAAGACCGAGTGACATGGCGACGTATTCTGGATTCGGCACTGGATTGATAATCGGTCTGTCGCCTTAAAAGTAATTTAAGTTTTTTCTCAAAATTAGAACTTATAAAGACGTAACTACGATCGACCATGTCGCAAGAACGTTTGTGTGGCTTGGCGATAATATCGATAGAAAACAGGTGCTTCAAGAAATTGATATGTCGGAACCGATAAAAAATTTTCAACATTGAAAGCATGAAATGTTCATTTTTGAATTGTTAACACAACACATGCTGTCTAATCAAATTTTCGAGTCTATAGAAAATGCGTTTCATATAAAATAAAAATTTGAGGGGGGGGGGCGGCAAAATCAGTCTTCGCCTGCAGCTCAAATCAGCCTTCGTCCGCCCCTGTGTGTTTCATTTCTAAGTGATCACAGGTCCTGGTAGAGCTCTAACTCTACAGCTGTTTTTAGGGCCTGGGAAGGTTTTTATACTGGTTTGCGACCCCTCTCTCCTCTGTAAAGGAGGAGTTCCATACAAATGAAACGCAAGTTTCTACATAGCTTGAGAACTAATCAAGCATATGGAACCAAATTTGGCATGTGGAATTTTTAGGAGCAAGAAATTGTTATGTGATAGTTCGATACCTCTCCCTTCTCTGGAAGGGTAGAGTTCCCATACAAATGAAACCCAAATTTTTATAAAACTCGAGAGCTAATCAAACAAGACAATTTCAATAGTGGTTCGAGACTCCTTCTCTAGAAAGGAGGGCTGCCATACAAATGGAGCATAAATTTTCATACAACTTAAAAACTATCTATATAAGAGAATGTTAAAGTTAAGAGAATATAAGGTAATAAATAAAGTTAAGAGAATGTTCATCAATTTATATTCCCCGGATAAAACTGAACCTTGACGTGGTGTATGAACTTATCGACATATCAGTAATTGAACAGAGGTGACATTCACTTCTGAAAATGGGGTAATAAATATATGCATAGTTGTTCTAAAATTTTAAGTGAGAATACAATATCCTTCATAACGTTAAAGTGACAAACCCGGCAAGCAATTTCTATATGACACCCTCACGTAAGTCGACGCGTTTTGATAATGGCTTGGGGCACTTAAATTCGTAGGAATGGTTGAATAGCTTTAATCATTCAATTATTCCCGGGTTGAGCTTTTGGAATGCACTTTTTTTCATTTTGTCGACCAGTGCTATAATCAGGCTTGTTATTCTATTGAGTACGTAAAAGGAACGAAAATAAAATTCAACGCGTACTTCTTCTCCGGCATTAGCGCTGCTTGTTGCAATTTTTTGCTCCAAACTCTTTTCTTCTGCTTTGTTCTGTACTTCTGCCAATCTCATAAAAACTTAACTCATTTGCTGCTTACACCACAACCGATTGAAATAAGAGTGATGAATCACTATAGTGAGAATACACAGAAGCACACCGTATTGCGCACTATCTCTCAGATATACACGATTCGATGTTTTCTTTAAACACGTACGTCAATTTGCTCACCAGTGTGAAAGCAGTGGCTCCCGCAGTGAAAGATATTCTCCACACGCTAGTGGTTCTCTGAGGAAAAACGATAAGCCTGATTGTGGTAGTCTGTATTTCATCATAGTTTTTGGTATTTATTGTCTCAGAGTCAGCAGAGAGGGATCGGGTCTCCACGAATTCAACGGATCAAGTCTGCCCGAAGAGAACTAGTTCAGTAATTTTATTTTTTTAATGGTGTTCTTAAGAAATCGACTCAAACGGCTGTGTTTTCTATCCAAATTTTGCATAAAAAGAATACTGTTTCATGTAAAACGGCACATATCTCTAGAATATTTGACGAACTTATTTTATTTTGCCTGTGAGATACAAAGAATGGATCCTCAAAGATCAAGTCTCCCCTATTCTACCTTTTTTTTAATTTTAATTTTTAACCTTCAACAACAAATATATGTGTAGTAGCTTATTGATTACAAGTTGTTTTAATATTCTAT
Source organism: Wyeomyia smithii (assembly GCF_029784165.1). NCBI lineage: Eukaryota > Metazoa > Arthropoda > Insecta > Diptera > Culicidae > Wyeomyia > Wyeomyia smithii. The sequence goes on from NC_073696.1 coordinate 58,259,728, forward strand.
TACTTCATTTGATGATTTTTTGTTGATTAATAAATTTTTTTATTAATTTTGCTGCAAAGCTCTTAGCTCCGATTATTTTTCGTGCTAAAAAACAGGAAATGGTATACAACTAATAACGTAGACCCTGAAGCTAATGCCTTCTTCAAAAAAAAATGTGTTCCTGATTGGGCGTACCTTGACACTTCGATAGTCTCACTGGAGGCCACTAGCCTAAGTCTTCAGATTACCTACAGAGCACTAAACTCGCAACGCGGTCTTCGGACACATCCGTAGTAAGATGTATATAACAATTCGGCACAGAAAGTCACTCTATTTGTGACTTAAGAACTTCGATTTATTAATTACATACTTCCAATTTATTCTCGACCTTTTAGCGCGGTTCAGTAATATTGCTTAACGATCGAATAAGAACTGATTCTCGTACAAGTGGGGTACGGCAATATATGCCACTAGTGGTGAATTCAGCACCCGATCTCACACGATCGAATGTTGATTGCTATCCTTATTTGACCTAATCTGATAAGCGCGATAGCACGATAAGAGTAAATTATAGCGAGAGAGAAATATTGTGGATCACGTTTGAGTTGCCAGTAAATCTTACTCATCGAATCTTAAACAAAATGTTTGAACATAAAAAGAGATCTCAGTGTTTTAACACTGGAGAATGATTGCAGCTTTCCATTCGTGTTCTGTGAAAAAAAATTATACCTATATTTTAGGAATGAGCGGAGTATACGGCCAAGCCTACCCACAAACCTACTTTGGGTAAATATATTTGAGAATCTCACACATTTTTTTGATTAATAAAAGTATATTTGACACGGCATGAAAATCTCTCACATTCTAAATAAATCTGAATCTTAAATGTTTGTGTACAGTGATCAGATTATCTTTAAGAGTTTAGTAAGATACAGGCGCGCAAAAACACAATCCGATCATGGTTGGGTGATGTTCCGAACGACCGCTAGATAATAACAACGAATCCTGAAAACGTTCTCAATTGGAAAATAAATTTAAAAAAAGAAGACTAGAGGCATTTGTTTGAAAAACAACGTTTACTTATTCGTACGTTTTAGAGCTTAAACTGAAAAAATGGAAAGATTATAGCTTTTAACCATTCCAGTAAATTTTGGTGGCCCTAGTTAGGATAACTTTTTCAGGCACTTAAATTAGAAGCAACGAACCCGGCAGGCAATCATCTGCAGCAAAATAATATGTCACAATCAGAAGTTTTTTGAGGATTTAAAAGGTTCATTAGAACCCATTGACATTTTCAGGATTAAAAATAATTCTACAGACAAACTTCCGGTAAAAGTATTACTGTATTTAAATATTTCAATAATAGTTGAATCTTTCCAACGAACTGACAGCATCCTAATTTCGTGTGAAACAACACAAAAATATATAGAATGAATAACTATCACAATCTGTACTGTACCCCAAGACCTTGACTGTGTGAACTGAGTTGTGCAAGATTAATTTTTCAGAGATGCATTTTAATAATTCAAATTTTCCGTCCTTCTGATTTTGCCTCAATAGTTACTCTTTTAGTCTATTTCGAGAGGGCTTGCATTCTCAGGATGCGGCAACAATTGAACGATTGTCTTTCAGGTTTCGTGGTCGAGCTCCATTGTACCTCTCTTCAATGACGGTGGACTACACTGACGATTACATGCCAAGCTTGTACTTTATTTTTTACCTCCCAGAGACTACTGTTCATGGCTTGAGTAGAAAATTACTTAGAGTGATTCTGGTAGCAGTTTTGAATGCGTCCTGAATGTTGGGCGAAAATTAGGACAGATGAAAAATTGGTTTCAACATCCGAACAAATCGCAACGAGTTTGCGTCTCTTCCCGCGATGCGCCAAGGAACGGTAAAACGGGCTCAATGTCGCTCGTACCATTATTTCATGAGACACATTTCAAAAGCCGCACGATGAAAAGCTGCACCCTCTTTTCAGTCGATATGCTCGGAATGGAAGGTTTTTGTGTTCAGCGGCTTGATGTGCCGCAACTGCGGTGACCAAGGCTGCTAGTTTGACTTTTGAACGAAGTAAATGAAGAAACGAATAAATGAACGAATGAATGAATGAATGAGCTGAAGAATGAGGGAACCGACAGTTGCACACAATTTACTTCAGCCAACTGGTTGCTCATAAAATAGAACCCGTGCATATATTGTGGCATGAATGGAAAGGGTGCTTTGCATACAGTTCAGTTGTAATGCTACCCAAATAAAAAGAAAGTATAGAACGAGACAAAGCCCTCGCAGGATATAGATGGTTTATAATATGTAAAGAGCACTGGATGCTCGTTTTTGCGTTCTTTGTGGTCACGCACATTCACAGTCACTGAAAAAGGCAGCAGCACTGAAATGACGTATGTACAGCATGCTTGAGCACGTTACTATGAGTATAAGTATTAGAGAAGCATCATGGATGTTATCATAATTACATGATAAAAACTCGAACGAAGCGAGCTTGGCAGACCAGGTTTTTCATATTAAATGGCTTCTGTAGCACCAAACTGACCCCCATCAAAAATTCATTCATCAACTCTTTCACGGTGGTGAACCGTCACAGTAGTCAGAACGGAGTGAAAATCCTCGCCACCCACTGCTGCTCTGTCGGGCACCGTCGTCAACAGCCAGCGTTTAAAGCTTTGGTCTTAATTTAGCGAAAACCACCAAATGGAGGAAGCATAAAAAGAGTAGATACATCAGTGGGAACATTTGCAGCGCACGTCTCAGCGAAATTAATGACCCACAAGTCAGCACATTTTCCACCCACTTTTTATCGCAAACCGGACCCGCGCTGGAATTCTAATTACTGCCGGGTCTAATTGACTTCCAGTCAGATGTCATCAACGTGCCTTTCGAAAATGGTTTGATTAATATTCGAAGTTTTTCCCTTGGCGGAGGTTATTCGTTGTTCCTGTGATGATTTATTGACACACAAAAAGATTGAGAAATGATTTCTAATAAACCTTACGGAAGATTTTTGATTCTCGGAAATTGGCCGTGATAAATCAATTTTCTACTGTCAGCTAATTTTACGTTGACCCCTCAATGGCGACACAGTTCTGATTTAATTTTCTTTGCGCTTTTTGCAGTGATAGACGCTCTACGGGATGTCCAAGTCACCGTACCCCAGGCGGTCCGCAGGGGTGACAACGCGATGCTATACTGCCACTACGACATGGATGGCGAGAATCTGTACTCGGTCAAGTGGTACAAAGGCCGGCGGGAGTTCTATCGCTACACGCCCAAGGAGACCCCGGCGTTGAAAGTCTTCCCGGTTGCCGGCGTAAAGGTGAAAGTAAGTTACACAAAATCAATTACATATTTCAATCTAAATCAAGTATAACGAAGATGGATATGACACCGTCTTCTCAACTAACAAATATCAAATGAAACTTTTACTAAACCCCTTCAACGAGAGTAAATACGCTTTCCCAGAAACAACACACACACGCGGGCTCACACGCATTCGAAATTCCATCGCTTCCCAGCAAGTTTCCAGTTTTGTCCTTCGGCGTTCAATTTATTTCCATGTATTCCATTTAATCTCGCGTCATCCGGTAAATCTACATCGCGGTAAATCTTAGGAAACTCTTTCCTTGCTCTGATCTTTCATCTGTAAGCATCGGCAGCGTGTCGACGGCAGGTCGCAATTTATTATTAATACTTGGCATTATGTGTGCTATTTTGGCTAAATTTTCTTGCTTGCTGACACCTCTAAACCTACACGTGCCAACCTTAGCGCCTTGAAGCAACGTGTAGCGCAACAAATGTACGGACGGCGAGGAGCTCAAATCCTGTACCTCGTTACAAAAGCAAAGCGCGATAAATTTCCACCTTCCCATAAATCACTCACGTATGTGTGAAAAAATCGAGGTATTCTTCCGCAAAACGTAACCTTACCCGCTGGGCTTGCGAAAACGAAAGAGGAGGGAAGCTTTTTCGGCAGCCTCTGCGATTACTTTCGGTTATCTTGTTTCTCACCCGTCCCGGCACCGGCTTTTCCACGGCGAACCACTTTGTGCTGTTCCGCAGGCTCTACAAAGAAACTTTCAATCTCACTTGCTTATATTAATCTAATTTTCAGCCAAGTTGAGGAAGGAAAAAGCCGGCTTAAACCGACACCCGAAAGCGCAAAAAGCTCCTCATAAACACAAACACATGGACGTACAAACACACACACCCACACTCACACTCACACCTACATGGCGCCCGTAGCTGATGAGAGTGGCGAAAAACCACAATGAATTTATGTTTCCGAGTTTTTCCTTGGTTTGCTGCTAACAAATTTCCCCTCACAATGGCGGTAATTTGTACGCCGTACAAATAACGTCGGCGACGATGAAGAAAAGTGAGCGCGGCGTGTGGTTTCGCGGGTTGTTTATTTCGGACAAAGCAATTGCAGTATGAGAAGCAGCAAAAAAAATTGAAACACAAATATCTTTTCGCATATTTTAGCTTACATATAGTGTTTGCGTTGCATTGCACCGTAACATATTCTTGCTAATAGACGCTGGCAGCAGAGTTTAAAAAATGTATTATGAAGCTTTAAAAATTACCGTCACAGACATTCATTTGCCAACATCAAGCTGTTTTTATAATAATTTGAAATTTTAAAATTCTGGATTATTGGCTTTTTCGGTTTTCAACTCTTGACTTTATCACTACAGGCCGGACTCCGGTATACGGAGTTGTGAAATATATTGCACTCTGGATACCCGCATTCTCCGAATAATTGAGCCAATTTTTCATTTATTTCTTTTGAAGTAGAATACTTCTCTCAGGAAGCTCGGCTACATAGGGATGTGAAATGAAAATCTAAAACCGAAAAAAGTGAAAAATATGTCCAATTTCAAATGCTAATAAATCGGTTAGTATTCGATGGATTTCCTTCGTTCTTGCAGCAATAGATTGGAAAATCTTCTAGAATTCTTCCCAAATAAGATAATTGTAATTTCATTATTCACACTATTGTACTATTGAAAATAGTCAAGCCTTGTCAAAACGAAAAATTCGACCTCTGATTGGTCGTTATATGCTTGCTTCCCAAGCACGGTCGACAGGATCATATACCTTGCAATTGAAAACATGCTATTTGGCCTATATAAGAGCCTGTTTCAGCCGGAGCCGCTCATAATAGTTCTAGACAGCGACAACAGCAGTCGTCCTTCCTTAGCAGCAGCACTAGCCCTGTGGTTGGTTACCACGTCTCAGGAGCAGCGCGGTTTTTCTCAACGTGTGTCGCCAGACAGCCATTATTCCCCCCGTGTTAGGGCAGCATGATGATTGCCATCAGGAAATCCAATTTCGGAAATCAAAATGCCTTTTTTAAGGCAAATAAACAAGTCATTGAAAGTTAATAATTTTCGTCAACGCAAGCAAGCATTCTGTGTTGCATCCTAGCAATTCAAATTTGTCGCACCCGTCTAATTTACTGAATGTGAAATAGCTTCCACAGTGCATGTTGTCCGTGTATCTTAATTCCACCAATGTTAGGGCAGCTCAAAGGTTGTAATTAGCAACCGATTTTGAACCGCAACATGCTTTTTTCAAGGCAAATAAAAAAATAATTGAAGGTTAATAATTTTCTGGCATCAACACAAGCAGACATTCTGTGCGGGATGCAATCAAATTCTGTTGTAGTTGTCTAATTTTCACTTTATTTAGTAAACCCCCCACTGTAGGGGCAGCGCAAAGGCTGCGATCGGCATAACCGACATTGAATAATAAATTGCCCTGTTGGAACGCATTCACAAAAGCAGTTAGTTCGACTATGCAGAGCTAATATGAAGTCGATTCAATCAATCAGCATAAACAGAATTTCGTCGTCTCCCAGCTGCCAAGTTGCAACATGATGCAACACGAAACAGCGAGCAAACGAAATCGCTTGATGTTACAAACCGCTATAAGATACGGGTTAAAACCGTTGCGTGTGTGAGAGCACCATCGGTGTTTATTCGCTGGATACACTATCTACTGTCTACTGAACGCAATAATCTGCTTACATGCGACACGGGGACGGGAACATTTTCTTCAACCAAGCTGCACAACACGACACAAAACATGTTATTTTGTTGCTTCAATGAGAGTGCTATCGGTCCGGCTCGACAAGAAATCATTTTTGTGCATCCGTGCTACGAAACTGAGGAAAAACTTTAGAAACTGAAAAAGAGGTGGAGCTTATCAAATGATCGCTTTGAGTCAGAATGAAGTCACACAAATTTTTCAAGTTATATCATTCCACCACGTACGAAAAATAATTCATTCCTATTTTCATCCCTATATAAGACCCTGTTTTAGTCGAAGCCGCTCATGATAGCTCTGAACAGCGACGACAGCAGTCCTCCCTTAGCAGCAGCGGGAGCGAGCAGTGGGTACCATCGATAGCGGATAGCGGCCACAACTGTGGCATGGCTGTGGATAAGCGTAGCAGTTTCAGCGGATCTCACCATCGATAGCAGCAGGGCCAGCAGATGCAGGTACAGCGGATACCAATGGCGGCCACAACTGTGGCATGGCTACGGATAGCGTTGCAGTTGCTCAGCAGTTGGGCCAGCGTATAGCGGCCACAACTGTGGCATGGCTATGCATAGCGTAGCTGTTGCAGCGGGTATATCAGCATCGATAGTAGCAGGGTCAGCTGATGCAACGACACTCCCTTCACTAAAATGCTGTTTCAGTGTGGTAGCGGGAAGCATCAGCAGCAGGCTTGCATGAAGTGAATACATCAGCCAGCAACTTTCTCATTAGACCTCTGCCATAGTAGACGCGAAAAGCGGCGCGAACCGATTCGCTCGGCCGTAGGTTAATGTACAGCTCTACTGATGGCTGTACATTAACCTACAGCCGAGCGAATCGGTTCGCGTCGCTTTTCGCGTCTATTATGGCAGAGGCCTAATGGGAAAGTTGTATCATTTTGTTCAGAAGAATATTATTGTCGGTAATATTACAGAGATGCGATTGCGTAAATCCAATTTTGAATTGAACAATTGTTCTTTTGAGAACAAATAAAACACTTATTTGAAGAGTTAATAGCTTTTGGTACCAATAGCAGTATAGTGACAGCCTCAGCGGTAGATGCAGATGCAGCCGGTACTTCCCTGAGGTCGATGTAAAGGTAAATCGGAGCAGCACGGCGAAACAGTTCGGGTTATGCTTAGACGCGCGTCATTTTTCGTTGTTGATATTCCCCACATGAAACGACGCGCTTTCGTATGATAGCGGTGGTATTAGCGGTAGATGCATTTGCCAACACTTCCTCCAGTAAACTGTGTCTAGTTTTCAATGTGAAAACACCTTTCTCATCGTGTTGACCGTGCGCCTTAGTCCTCACTATCAAGGTAACACAGAGATGTAAGATAAACACTACATCCTATGATAAATTGAACAATTGTCCTTATAAGGACAACAAATGAATTAATGAAGATTTAATTTTGAATTAGAATACTTCTCTCAGGAAGTTCGGCTACATAGGGATGTGAAATGTAAATCTAAAACTGAAAAAAGTGAGAAAAATTTCAAATGCTAATAAATCGGTTAGTTTTCGATGGATTTCCTTCGTTTTTGCAGCAATCGATTAGAAAATCTTCTAAGATGCCTAACAAATGCATGAAATTGCAATTTTATCATTCGAACTATTGTACAATTGAAAACTCTTAAGCCTTGTCAAAACACAAAATTCGACCTCTGATTGGTCGTTATACCGCGCTTTCCCAAGCACGGTCGGCAGAGTTATGGACCTAGTAAATTGGCCTATATAAGAGCTTCATCAGATAATAAACAAACATTTCATCGGATATTAAATTGAACAACTGAAATTTGAAGAAAACAAATGATTATTTGAAGAGTTAATATTTTCTCGTTTTGCGCTATAATCCAAAGTTAATTATCTTCATCTACATGCATACTCTGATTATTATTACGTGTTTGCGTCGCTAAGTGTTTGGCTACGGTCATGCAGAACGCAAATAACGGCGTGATGCGATTCGGCAAGCCGAAATCTGTTGAAGTGTATAGCTCTACTTCGCCTTAAAAAGAGCTGTAAATTTCACCACGGTAAGACGAATCGCATCGCGCCGGCATTCGCGTTCTGCATAACCGTAGCCTTTGTTCCGTTCCCGTTTAATGATGTCGTATTAAATGTGCATATTACGATTCGGCAGCACTTCAACTTCTCATTTGCACAAAATTTAAAAATATTCAATGAACTTCATTCAAAATATCAAACAAAAAGAAATTACAATACTGCCAATGAACGGTCAACGTTTATTTACTAGAAAAAATGACTGACACGCAAGCAGCCGGGTTATCTTTCTTGTAAAAGTATTCTACTTCAACCTTGCGGTCGTGGCTTTGCATACAACCTTCTTGTGATTTTTCTGCCTTTTGTGCTGCTTACGACCACAGAGGTAACTTCGAAGATGGGATTCTTTCTCTCTCGAGCACTTGCTCTGTGTGTTGGGTGCGCGTTCAAGTGTTTATAATTTATTTTTTACGTTGCATCAACTTGCAGTAGGATGACATGAGAATGTGTGTTTAGCAAACAGTGGTCAGTTTGTACACCGTAGGGTTGCCAGGGCTCTCTACGGAGTATAAACGAGCTTCGCATGATATATTTAAGGGACAGGAGGTTTGATTTTATATCCCGACTGATCGGTGATTTCCTTTCTCGAGAATCACTGTATTGAACAACCAATTGGCCAGATAAGTACCAAAATTACCAAATATATATTTGTCATAATATTGCTTTTATTGGTGATTAGTGCATTTGTATACATTTTTGTTGGCTGCGTGTGAAACGCGAAGAGAGATTATGGTTACTTGTGTTGTTTCCGATTGAAGTATGCTTGTGTGTGGTGTGTCGAAACGTGATGAAGTCGATGCGAAGTGTTGCTGAATTTTCAATAATTTGCTCGGCGGCGGCATGTGTGCACGGTAGGATTGCTCATTATTTTCAAGATTCATGAACCTGAAACTAAAATTCAATTTATGATTTCGTAGCTTTTGAACGAGTAGTGTACTCTTGGATGATTATGTTCAATTCGTGTGAGTCGGGCTAACATGAGTCCACACTGACCACACCAACTAATTGTTATTAGTTTAACATTTTGTCAAAAAGCTTTGCTCAGTTCGGTCAAAAATATTTGTACATATACACTTTTTTGAATAGTTAGGTTGGAAACATACAACACGCCGTCCATGATAACTGCATTTCAATTGTGATCAGTTTGGCATTTTGCAAATAAACTTAGAACTCTACTTTGTTTCGTACCCACATTTGCCTTTTTCTAAACTTGTAGTAACGAGCATTGATCTAACATTTGCTCCCTTTGATTGACCGGCAGGTGTCAGTATTGATTAGCATGCAGGCGTGAATAAATTATTAACCGATGTACAATTGCGACTGATTCTGGTCAGTAGCTCAAGCTTAGTAGATCAAGCTCAAATGCAAGCTATCTGATCCATTCCAACTCTTCACGGGTATTTTATTTGATGGTACGCTCTAATTTTATGATTTTACTAGCTTTTGGACGAATGTTGCAAAACCTGAACAATATTTTTTTAAATCAATTTTCGAAATCTCGTTGGTCGGTATAACATCAGACCATGCGACTGAATGTTGATGCGATTGTTTTGGCATTTTGTAAATGAACTCCGAACTCTGTTTTGTTCAATATGCATATTGGCATTTTTTTAAGTTTTTTTTGCTTTGAAGGCATGCAACTCTGCCAGTTTTTATACTCAGTAGGTATTATAGTTTATGTATATAGATATTCCGCGAATTTCAAAGTCCGCGCTTTTTAGACAAATGACCCGGTAACCCTGGTCGGTTTTCTTCCCCGAACCGCATTATTACTCAAGACAAGCATGGTGCATAAGTAACCGCGTTTTACATTAGGCTTTGCGCGCAGTATTTTTACTGCGCTCAGTGTGACTATCCTCATACATCGGTTTCGAAGTTCAATAACCACGCATCAATGACCTTACATCGTATAATGCTCGGGTGTGCCTCGTATTAGCTCTTTGGTCAGAGAATTTTCCCCCTTACTCGCTTAATCGATTATTTGAGCGCTTATACATCATGTCACGGAACAACGCAGTATGATATTTTCCACTGGTACCAGTAGTTTGCTTAGTTTGCGTTTGGCGTGCGGTTGTTGCGTGTTACGAAATCCATACGTTTCAAGGTAAATTTAAAAAGTTCACGGGATGAAACGCGAAGTTTAGTGTGGTACAAACTGTTAACGATTGGTAGGTTGCCGAAGATAACTAGAAGCTTCAATTCTCCTGTATGCCGATGCAGCGATCGTAGCGTGGTTCTATTTGTATCGTCTCCTGGTGGCCGGTTGCCCAGAGACCGAGAAGTAACCATATCGTGCGCGAATTTGTGTAGGAAAGATCGCACCATCAACCGCAATGGATCCAGATCAATTCCTTTCCACTAACACTAATTCCTTCCTTTGATACTTGTGAATGATGCAGAGGATTCCTCGGTCTCTAGTAGCAACAAGTATTAAACTAACACTCCCGATATCCCTTCCTCTGTTGATCTGCATTGGGCGTGGCCAGCTACGTTATTGATCAGTGAAAAGAAAGATCACCAGGAATTGTACACTGAAAATGGCTTGCTACTCCTAGGCACCATTTTGACGGTTCTTTGTGCAATTTCAGCTGGTTCTGGTCAATCGCGGGCAACACACGCGCGATCAAATATGCTATGCTATGCTATGCTATGCTATTTATTTATTTAGTTAAATCACTAAACCTTTCAATTTTTAAATGTTCTGAATTGTTGAATTTTGATTTTTTTCATATTCGCTTATTTTCCGTTGGTCTAGTTTCGCCACTGTTGTTGTACCAATCACCGATGCACATAGGAGTAGTTGAGCCAAAAAGCTGGCCAAAAGTCCAAGTCGCTCTATTTTGGTAGTAATTGGATAGATTTACATCAAAAACGTGTTATTTCCGTATAATCAACACAAAAAAGGTGACATCCATTTAAAACGTCACCCAATATATAAAATATTACTTTAAATTCGCTTGATCCATTTTTCTAGTGTCTTTTTACCATGATATAAAACAAATATTTAGAAATTTCCATATAAATCTTCATGTAATAAAATGTCAATGAAATAAAAAAGAGGAACCAGGAGGAAGATTTTTCTTTTCGTATATTTTCAGAAGGCTTTGACCTCTCTGTCAATGAATAAAGCTTCGACACGACTTGCCCGGAAGGTTACTAAATCATATAATTAATTTCACAATATTATGGATTTTTCGCGGTTGGTTTTCATAATCACTTATTTCGTAAACAATCCATGATTATTTTATGCATTCAACGTTTTAAATATTGCAAAACATTTTACTTATCTTGTAGATTATGTCCTGTGAGAGAGGAAAACTATTTGACATAATTTTTCGATTTTATACGCCACCCGAACAGTAGCACGTATTTTTCAAACTGACCAATTTACTGTGGAATAACTTTGAAATATAACAGTTTGGTTTATGTAGACACCAATGGGTTCTGGGATAGCATGAGGGTATGTTTTAACTGAAATTAATTAAAAATAATGGAAATCGTGTATTTTGTATGTCGGACTTTTGGCCAACTTTTTGGGTCAAATACTCCCATGTGCGATGCTCGGGGAGGCGACTGAGTTTCTCATTTGTAAATTTCTCGAATTTTTTACTTTAATATTACTCTGTTTTTACATTTATTTTGTTTTTGTTTTTGTTTGTTAATTAAATGTTAATCAGTTTCTCGACTTTTCCATTTTATTTCTTTCTCACTCTCCCTTTTAATTACATTTCCTCTTTATCTTTTATTTTACTACATTTTATCTTTATGCATCTTTGACTTGGTTTCTTGATTTTTTTTTCTACTTGTGCACTTTTTTACTATCTCTTTTTTACTGTTTTAATTCGTTATTCATTGCCTCTTTTATTTGTTCACTTTTTAACTTTTTTACTCATTCGGTTCTTGAAAATATGGAAGTTACGACAAAAATGTTAGATTTTCATTACTTTTGACTTCCTCCCTTCAATAACTACTATGACATTGTCACTTTATGCTCTTTTTGTGATTTATCTTCCTGAACCTTTGAATTGGTTTGTTATTTTTCAGTTGTTTAGTTCCTTAGTGTTTTCATTACTTAGCTTGTTTGTTGTTTTCTTTATTCAATTTCTTAACCTTTTTTTAATTTCTTAGTTTCTGAGTTTCGTAGCTTTTTTGGGGTTTCAATTTAAAAGTTTTTTTACTTGTTAGTGAACTAGTTCCTCAGTCTTATGGTTCCTCGGTTTTTTAGGTCCTGAGTTTTTTTAAAGTAGAATACTTCTCTCAGGAAGCTCGGCTACATAGGGATGTGAAATGAAAATCTAAAACCGAAAAAAGTGAAAAATATGTCCAATTTCAAATGCTAATAAATCGGTTAGTATTCGATGGATTTCCTTCGTTCTTGCAGCAATAGATTGGAAAATCTTCTAAGATTCTTCCCAAATAAGATAATTGTAATTTCATTATTCACACTATTCTACTATTGAAAATAGTCAAGCCTTGTCAAAACGAAAAATTCGACCTCTGATTGGTCGTTATATGCTTGCTTCCCAAGCACGGTCGACAGGATCATATACCTTGCAATTGAAAACATGCTATTTGGCCTATATAAGAGCCTGTTTCAGCCGGAGCTGCTCATAATAGTTCTAGACAGCGACAACAGCAGTCGTCCTTCCTTAGCAGCAGCACTAGCCCTGTGGTTGGTTACCACGTCTCAGGAGCAGCACGGTTTTTCTCAACGTGTGTTGCCAGACAGCCATTATTCCCCCCGTGTTAGGGCAGCATGATGATTGCCATCAGGAAATCCAATTTCGGAAATCAAAATGCCTTTTTTAAGGCAAATAACCAAGTCATTGAAAGTTAATAATTTTCGTCAACGCAAGCAAGCATTCTGTGTTGCATCCTAGCAATTCAAATTTGTCGCACCCGTCTAATTTACTGAATGTGAAATAGCTTCCACAGTGCATGTTGTCCGTGTATCTTAATTCCACCAATGTTAGGGCAGCTCAAAGGTTGTAATTAGCAACCGATTTTGAACCGCAACATGCTTTTTTCAAGGCAAATAAAAAAATAATTGAAGGTTAATAATTTTCTGGCATCAACACAAGCAGACATTCTGTGCGGGATGCAATCAAATTCTGTTGTAGTTGTCTAATTTTCACTTTATTTAGTAAACCCCCCACTGTAGGGGCAGCGCAAAGGCTGCGATCGGCATAACCGACATTGAATAATAAATAGCCCTGTTGGAACGCATTCACAAAAGCAGTTAGTTCGACTATGCAGAGCTAATATGAAGTCGATTCAATCAATCAGCATAAACAGAATTTCGTCGTCTCCCAGCTGCCAAGTTGCAACATGATGCAACACGAAACAGCGAGCAAACGAAATCGCTTGATGTTACAAACCGCAATAAGATACGGGTTAAAACCGTTGCGTGTGTGAGAGCACCATCGGTGTTTATTCGCTGGATACACTATCTACTGTCTACTGAACGCAATAATCTGCTTACATGCGACACGGGGACGGGAACATTTTCTTCAACCAAGCTGCACAACACGACACAAAACATGTTATTTTGTTGCTTCAATGAGAGTGCTATCGGTCCGGCTCGACAAGAAATCATTTTTGTGCATCCGTGCTACGAAACTGAGGAAAAACTTTAGAAACTGAAAAAGAGGTGGAGCTTATCAAATGATCGCTTTGAGTCAGAATGAAGTCACACAAATTTTTCAAGTTATATCATTCCACCACGTACGAAAAATAATTCATTCCTATTTTCATCCCTATATAAGAGCCTGTTTTAGTCGAAGCCGCTCATGATAGTTCTGAACAGCGACGACAGCAGTCCTCCCTTAGCAGCAGCGGGAGCGAGCAGTGGGTACCATCGATAGCGGATAGCGGCCACAACTGTGGCATGGCTGTGGATAAGCGTAGCAGTTTCAGCGGATCTCACCATCGATAGCAGCAGGGCCAGCAGATGCAGGTACAGCGGATACCAATGGCGGCCACAACTGTGGCATGGCTACGGATAGCGTTGCAGTTGCTCAGCAGTTGGGCCAGCGTATAGCGGCCACAACTGTGGCATGGCTATGCATAGCGTAGCTGTTGCAGCGGGTATATCAGCATCGATAGTAGCAGGGTCAGCTGATGCAACGACACTCCCTTCACTAAAATGCTGTTTCAGTGTGGTAGCGGGAAGCATCAGCAGCAGGCTTGCATGAAGTGAATACATCAGCCAGCAACTTTCTCATTAGGCCTCTGCCATAGTAGACGCGAAAAGCGGCGCGAACCGATTCGCTCGGCCGTAGGTTAATGTACAGCTCTACTGATGGCTGTACATTAACCTACAGCCGAGCGAATCGGTTCGCGTCGCTTTTCGCGTCTATTATGGCAGAGGCCTAATGGGAAAGTTGTATCATTTTGTTCAGAAGAATATTATTGTCGGTAATATTACAGAGATGCGATTGCGTAAATCCAATTTTGAATTGAACAATTGTTCTTTTGAGAACAAATAAAACACTTATTTGAAGAGTTAATAGCTTTTGGTACCAATAGCAGTATAGTGACAGCCTCAGCGGTAGATGCAGATGCAGCCGGTACTTCCCTGAGGCCGATGTAAAGGTAAATGGGAGCAGCACGGCGAAACAGTTCGGGTTATGCTTAGACGCGCGTCATTTTTCGTTGTTGATATTCCCCACATGAAACGACGCGCTTTCGTATGATAGCGGTGGTATTAGCGGTAGATGCATTTGCCAACACTTCCTCCAGTAAACTGTGTCTAGTTTTCAATGTGAAAACACCTTTCTCATTGTGTTGACCGTGCGCCTTAGTCCTCACTATCAAGGTAACACAGAGATGTAAGATAAACACTACATCCTATGATAAATTGAACAATTGTCCTTATAAGGACAACAAATGAATTAATGAAGATTTAATTTTGAATTAGAATACTTCTCTCAGGAAGTTCGGCTACATAGGGATGTGAAATGTAAATCTAAAACTGAAAAAAGTGAGAAAAATTTCAAATGCTAATAAATCGGTTAGTTTTCGATGGATTTCCTTCGTTTTTGCAGCAATCGATTAGAAAATCTTCTAAGATTCCTACCAAATGCATGAAATTGCAATTTTATCATTCGAACTATTGTACTATTGAAAACTCTTAAGCCTTGTCAAAACACAAAATTCGACCTCTGATTGGTCGTTATACCGCGCTTTACCAAGCACGGTCGGCAGAGTTATGGACCTAATAAATTGGCCTATATAAGAGCTTCATCAGATAATAAACAAACATTTCATCGGATATTAAATTGAACAACTGAAATTTGAAGAAAACAAATGATTATTTGAAGAGTTAATATTTTCTCGTTTTGCGCTATAATCCAAAGTTAATTATCTTCATTATCTCTGATTATTATTACGTGTTTGCGTCGCTAAGTGTTTGGCTACGGTCATGCAGAACGCAAATAACGGCGTGATGCGATTCGGCAAGACGAAATCTGTTGAAGTGTATAGCTCTACTTCGCCTTAAAAAGAGCTGTAAATTTCACCACGGTAAGGCGAATCGCATCGCGCCGGCATTCGCGTTCTGCATAACCGTAGCCTTTGTTCCGTTCCCGTTTAATGATGTCGTATTAAATGTGCATATTACGATTCGGCAGCACTTCAACTTCTCATTTGCACAAAATTTAAAAATATTCAATGAACTTCATTCAAAATATCAAACAAAAAGAAATTACAATACTGCCAATGAACGGTCAACGTTTATTTACTAGAAAAAATGACTGACACGCAAGCAGCCGGGTTATCTTTCTTGTAAAAGTATTCTACTTCAACCTTGCGGTCGTGGCTTTGCATACAACCTTCTTGTGATTTTTTTCTATAATCCAAGTTTTTTATTTTGTTTGTTTCCTTGTTATTTCATGTTTCCTGATTACTTAGTTTCATAGCATCTTAGTTTTTTTTTTTTTTTTTTTTTTTTTGATAACTAACGACCAAATTGAATTCCTGTGGTGTGCAACACAATATTAAAGTTCAACCCGATAAAATCTAATTATAAACGAGTTTAAATTTTCATAGGATCGTTTCCGGCTAGATCCTTTTTTGTTTTCGAAGCAGCACCCCTTTTTGCTGCCAAAGGCTAGAAACAGCTGACATTCCTTAACCGGATTGAGGTTTCTGTTATTATTTCTCATTTGCTGGAAACGGTCTATTTCAAGAGCTGACCGACGTTGAAGCACACTCTCACTCTCTTTCTCTTTTCCCCAAATTCCCGCCTCCCGTGGTAATTTTACTAAAGTAAAAGCGTGTTTTATGCATGTTCCATTTTGTTGTTGTTTGGGCAGAGTACGGGAAGCTCATCCCGTCCAAAATGACCCGAGGGCACCGGGGCTCAGAGTTGGTATTATAATTGCTTTATGATGCTCATTTCACATTGTCTTTTAATGCAAGCTCATTCTGGTAGCCCAAGGAATTTTTTGCCATCAACTGGTGCCGGACAGAATGGGTGGAGTTCCCTGGGGTTGGCAAACCGGTGGGACAAGGCGGTCGGGATTTAGACCTTTGCTGAGCTGTAGCTGCGATGACGATGCTGATGAAATTGTTTTGAGGAATTTATTATGCTGCTATTCGTTTTTTTTGTGTGGTAATTCCATGAATTAGAAAATATGTTTCGGTAAATTGAGCCACTAGATTTTGTTGCGAGAATATTCAATCGTCAAACATCAATGGATTAATTTGAAACCAAAAGGGTTGTGTATTTCTGAATCTTTATTTACAATCAGAATTTTATTTAAAATACACTTTGCAAGAACAACTTTCAGTTTTTCATCGGGTACATTATTAGCTTGCCACATAAACCACTACCAAACGAGTCTATGAGCATCAAACCGTCATTATTCCATTGAAAACTATAAAAACCCATGACATATCAAACTGGCATTTTGGAAACCTTTAACAACCCAACCCTTTCGTTCTTCTCTCTTTCCCATATTTTGCAGCAAACCGCTTCCAATGAGAGTCAACTGATGCTGGTCGCCCTGAACATGATGTCATCGGGCAAATACAGCTGCGAGGTGTCAGCAGATGCACCGTCCTTCCACACAATGATTGTCACGGGTGATTTGGAAGTTTGTGGTAAGTGTAACACCAGCCACTTTTTGCCTGAGCTGCCGGCAGCCAACGGCCAGCGCTGGCTGAGCTGTCAACCGCTATGATTATGGCACGTCCATTTGGTCGAATCGGTACCGCCACAGCGGCTACAAACCACCACACTGACACTACTGGATCTGTATTATGTTGAGCGTGTTTTGGCGAGCGTGACCATTGTGACTGTGGCCGACAGCCGGCGTACTCCGAACTCCAAGACAATAATTTAAAATTTTAACCGTATAATTAACCCCGTAGAATGGTTTCATTATTTTTCAATTTGAATAACCCCCGCTGGCGATGGCTTCTGCCAGTGTATTCCGTCGTCTTCAAACGCTACACCAGCAGTACTGACTGGTATTATGCGGTTTTAATTCAGCCCGCACGATGACGGAATAGGCCGCGCTGGACCAACGAAGCTCCGAAAACGAACGTGTGAAATGTGACACTACCGACTGTAAACGTCAATTGCCGGTTTTACCAATGAATTCCCAGCTTGTATACCGGGCACAAGGCTACACCCGAAACCACAATGAATTTGAAATAACAGAAAATACATTTCATTTCCAGCCTGGTGCTAGGTTATCAAACTGTAGGGTAAATTCACTTTAATCTACTTTTAAAATTCACCTTAACGAGGTTTGAAGTTGTACAATGAAATTTATAAATTACCTGCGAACGAACGTGTATTATGAGGCGCCTCCATTATTTCGACACAAGGACTGACAACCTCCATAAGAAACCAAACCAAACGCAAACTTCGAACACCTTTAGTACAGTAAAGTAAAATAAACGTTTTGTTTACAACAGCAGTCGTTGTTTTTAGAGACGAACCAGTCAAAAGCTAAAAGCCTCCCTAATAAAGAAAAAAATCGTTGTTTCATAAATTACCGGATGATTTATGCGGATCAGTTACGTTAAATCGTTTTAAAACCAAGTTCGAAGCATACAGTGGATGTTAGTAGGAAAGTAGAAAGTAAAAAATATACCGCATCCAGACGTCATTCGAATACGCAATCTCCTGTCTCCAAAACTGAGAAGATTATGTAAGATGACTTTTCACAAACAATAAAGCCCTAAAAGTTTTAACGTGTAGCTGAGAACATTTTGAATTCCGAAAGTTGATATGCACGAAATATATTTAACAATTTGTGCGAGCTCGCAGAAGGGAACAATATGTGCGTCAAAGGATTCGTAAATTTTCACCCATCGTTCATCGCTATTAATTCTTTTCTGATTCCATTCGTTGATCTTTTTGGTGAAACCATAGGACTTCATGGAAACAAAATGGGTGAAATTCTAGTAATTTTTCGAACAATTTTAAAAATCTGAACAAATTCCGGATAGTTCAAGGAATCAGGACAAAGTACAGAAAAAAAACTTAATCCGTAAAATAAAATAAATAATAGCGCAAAATTGTATCTTTGTTCAATGGCTGGACAGTGCGTACCGTCATTGCCTTGTGGCTCGTGTACTTGCAGGCATTGAATAGACCTGATAGTTGTCCACAGTATTCAACCTAAAAACTCCACCGGGGTACGAGTAACTAAGCGATGAACACGGCAACCAATCCAACAATGCTGACCTCCTCGGAGGAAAGTCCAGCCTCTCTGAGTGTCTATTTCCCAGATAAGGGGCGGTATAAAACAGCGTCTGACCCGGAGCAGGCGGCTAATTGAGAAACGTGGTGTCTCAAATGCTATAGCCAAAATGGACTTTGGTACCTGCAACTGCAGGTCACTAAATTTGGTAGGCGGGGACAGGGTGCTGCTCGAGCTACTAGAAACTTGAAAGTTCAGCATCGTGGCTCTGCAGGACTTCTGTCGTTAAAGCGAGATGGTGTGAAAAGAGCACAGTGGTAAGACCCAGTTTTACCAGAGCTGAAAACGTGCTTTTGCGTGATGGGCTGAATACACTCGATAGAGATTAATCAATTTGTGTGCTGAAGCGATGAATTTCAGTAATGATTCTCTTTCAACAAAACAGCGTGGCTGAAACTGAATCCTGCTCGATAAAAATGTCATGTCGAATGTTATACTTTAATTAGAAGCAAAAACTCATTTTCACTGCTCCAATTAAAAATATGTGATCGTCCTTAAAAGGACAGTTGGTTTCACTTTTTACGAAACTGGGAATCAATCAAATAATGCCTTCTTTCCCGTTTTCTTCGGAACACCTCCCACATCCAACGAGTACGGAGTCTACCACGGAGTCGTCGACCACTGTCGGGCTCACTGCTGAATATTATCTTCGTTGGTCGCTCCTCCGACATTCGTGCCAAGTGGTCAACCCACTGTAGCCTGTCATATTTCATCATATCCGCGTGTTGGTATGCTTGGTACACCTGGTTCATGCGCCTGCACCACACTGCATTCTCCAGTTTTCCGCCAAGTATAGAACGCAGGTTCCTACGCCCAAAGATTTCGAGTACCGTGGAATGGGGTGAAATTGATCAGTGGGGTGAAGTTGATCACCTGAAAATTCGTGATAAAAAACACTAATCAAAAGATACTGATCTTACAACACTAGGCAATGTTTACTTGTCCTTGAATGCAACTTTTGCATGATTTACATACTTGTCAAAGTTAACCCTTACATGCCCTGGGAAATTTTTCATAAAAAATTCTTCTGACTCAGTCGAAACTCAATCAAATTTGATCAAACAAGTTTCCAAATAAAAAAAGTATTGAATTTAAAGTATTCTTAATTAGGGGTTAGATACGTTAAATTTGGAGAAGTGAGTAAAGTTTGATAAAAGCTAAAAAATGTAATTTTCAACAATGATCATTTCATGCCATTAAAGTAATATTGATGAATTCGCAGGAAATCACGAAGATTTTAATTTCATAGCTAGTTTTTTAACCTTTCGCAACAAACCGGTTTTAAATCGGTCTAACGACGATCAAATAAGAGCAAATTTGGCAAAAAGCAGCTCGTGAACCAAAATGAACAAATTTTAACCTGAAATATCGTTATGTTCGTTCCCAAACTAGCTTTGATTGATATTTTTCAATACAAAAATCATCATTTATCATAAACATATTGAAAAAAGCACATTTCCAGTATTATGTACACTTAAAATATATTTAAGTTTATTTCACGAAAACGTATGTTTTATATACAAAACCTTTTGTTGTTTTCTGCAACGAAACCAATGCGTAATAAATATGAAGGTACTTTCGTCAGAACTGTCAAAACTGTTACAGATTTATATTGGTATACGTAACGAAAGGTTTTAAAAATGAACGCAATCAATCGTACAAACAAAGGCTGCATAATGTAAATAATACGAAAAATTAGTAAGCTCACGCAAATAATTCGTACGAAGTACGCTGCATAATGTAAATATTACGAAAAATTAGTAAGCTTACGCAATAATGTATACATTATACGAAATCAAAAATAAAAGAGAGAAAGAGAGCTTGATTGATCATCACCGGTTTGCCACAACGCGATTCTAGTCCTATCTAGGGAACTTGTATATTAGAGAAATGACAAGACACTCACCGTTAAGGCAACTGTCAACAACAAAACGGATAACGGCAATGCAAAATTATACAGCTCGCCCGTTTTGGTGTTGACAGATGCCTTAACGGTAAGTGTCTCGGCGTCTCTCTGGTGTATAGGCTGACTAGTTCTATCGATTGCGAGAGAGCGACGACGCGCGCCTTCCAACTTAACCCCAGAGACGTACAAATGTTCACGAAAATTATTTTAATACGAAACCTGAGCGAAGGGTATAATATGTATCGCGGCGGTTTTTTTTTTTCATAACTAATATTTATTTAGGCCCAACCGCGAAGCATAACGGGGCCGAATATCTTTTGGAGTAGGGAAAAGCCAGCTTGAGTAGAGCCTGTATCCCGACTGCTCCTCCTCAAACAGGCATAAAAACCCTCTCATCTTTTCTATTTTATAAATACAATTTAAAAATACATGTCATTTAAACTTACGACTAACAATAACATTAAATTTCTTCTCTATGTTAAATATCAATTCTTAATACTATTCATTGAGGTGTGATGGTTCCTTATCTCTTCGAAATCAAAACTTATACCTAAGTTTGGTGGATCATGTCTCTCAAAAAGAAGCAATGATTCATGTTTCTCTTAAAAGAATAACACAAGAAAGAAGAAAAAAGGAACAGAATTAGTGTGAAACTTTTTGAGGGTAGTTGTGTTGGGAAAAATAAGCAGAAACAGCAAGGAGATAACCAAATTTGATATTTGATATCTTTTAAAAAGTCATAAATAGGTATTACAAGCGCGGGGTTGCGGCTAGCAAGCGCATCCCGTACCTGAATCGTAGACGTCACTTTCTGTTTTTTGAGAGAATCTTTAAGCTTGGTCCTTGCTCTATGATACTTTGGGCATACGAAAACTATGTGGTCGATGTCTTCGTATCCTCTACATTCGCACAGATTAGTATCGCGGCGGTTCTATCGATGCGAAAGTGATGTTGTTCCAGAAGCGTATAAATGTTCTCTACCTCATCGTGGGAAAGCAACGGATTCGGACCAAGTGAAGGAGTGGAACTCACGACCATCTGCTTATCAAAGTGGACTCTGTAACCATGTGGCTACCAGCTCTGTTAATACGAAATCAAAAATAACAGAACACCTTCAAGTAATTACTCGTTGTTATCCACGTTCATACGAAAGTACATTCGTGAATTGGACAAATCATACGTAAGTTGCAGTTCTATTCGATAACTTGCAATACGAATGTTCTATAAAATCAACAAAAGTGCGAAATCCATGTTTACGAAATGTGCGTGAGTGGAATAACGAAAAAATATTTTCAGTGTGGTATATCTTTAATGAGTATTAAATATGAAGGTACTTTCGTCAGAACTGTCAAAATGGTTGCAGATCTCTATTCGTATGCGTAACGAAACGTTCAAGAAATGAACGCAATCAATCGTACAAACAAATGCTGCATAATGTAAATAGTACGAAAAATTAGTAAGCTTACGCAATAACATGTACATTATACGAAATTAAAAATAACAGAACACAAAAATTTCGTTCAAGTAAATACTCGTGCTTCCGTTTTTTTTTTTTTGTTCGTTGTTATCCACGTTCGTATGAAAGTACATTCGTGAATTGTACAAGTTATGCGAAAAGTTGCAATTCTATTCGATAGCTTGCAGTACGAATGTTCTATACATCCATCAAAAGTGCTGTACAATCTACGAATTTCATGTTTACGAAATGTGCGTGCAGAGAATAACGAAAAAATATTTTCAGTGTATGGATTTCAATGGTGATCAATTTCACCCCGATTTACCTCATAATACCTTATAGAATTCTTGAATTTATTTCATGAAGCAGACGATAGAAATTTCACCTATAGCTTTCTATAGCACATACCAGTACTTGTTTTAACATTTATCTATTCCGGGAAAAATGTAGGGGTACTGGGGGTAAGCCCGGCACTGAGGGTAAGACCATCACCCCTAGGATTTCACTAGAAAACGCTAATTAACTGTGTTTTGGAATATGTGATGTGTTGGTATTTAATATTTTAGACATTTAAAGACACATCGTGTAAGCTTTCATTCATTTGAAAAGACTAAAATAATTTTTCGTTGTTCTACAGTTTATTGCCTGTATTGTTAGCCATCACAGGAATTCGATCTGAGGTAAATTGAAGCGATAAATTTGTAAAAATACTCTTTAAAAGAATGTGTGCTGTCGGGGTAACACCGTCACCTAGTGAGTGGGGTAAGCCCGACATGGGCTGAGGCTAGTTGGATGTTTCTGACACATATTTCTCATCTATTACCGATGTCTCGTTGATAAATAAATTAATTAATCGACTTAGAACCATGCACTCAAGCTCTTCTGTGATTTATGAATGATTTCAAGGGTTATAAGAGGTGTCAAATGTACTGAATCAAGTCACAAAACTGACGGCTTTTCCGGTAGTATTTGAAATATGCTCCGGTGTGGTCAATGTGTTCCTGGCTTCAACGAAACTAGTTATAATATGATTTACCGTGCCACATGATAGGCTTGCCGAGTATCAAATTCTTACATTGTTTATACATAATGTTCACCGGAACTTGTTCCGGCAATCTGCCCAGAACCAGCTAACCGACAGCAACCAACAAACTTAGGTGCCGGTGTTACCCCCAAGGGGTGCCGGTTTCACCCGCACTGATTGCTAAACGTCGTTTTTACCTTAGTTTCAAAACTTCACTATTCCTTGTAAAATAACAGTTTGAAAGTACTGAAAACCTTTATATCTTGTAGAAAACAATCTGGGCAATGACTCTGTGAAAGAAATATAACAATATTCGCCATCAAGTGCTACTAAAGAATCATTTTCCCCCCGTACCCCCCGTACCCCTACATGAAGCGAGTTAATTGGAAATAATTATAAAAATTGATCAATTTTACCCCATTCCATGGTACTCGGCCTCCTTTATCGATGAGCCGATGACTTCCATACAAAAGCTGCTCACTCCCGGCTTTGAAAAGTTCTGTTCTGGAAGGCCGTCCTTTCCAGATGATTTGGTCGGCGTGCGACCATACCGAACCAAGCGCCTTTTTTTTTTGAAAATTGAGTTTTTAACACAAGTGGATGTTAAAATTGATAATCTATATTTCATGAGGAAACGAAATCATTTGAACAGTTTATAATGGTATTATAACAAAATTTCTCTGCAGCAGTTTGCAGGAAGCATACGGGGTGAGTAACCTTTGATCGCCGATTACTCGAAGTAATGTTTTTGGCGCTTGGTTCGGTCTGGTCGCATGCCGACTATCTGTGTTTTTTAGCTTTTCACAAGCCTCCCTAACTTCGTCCAAGCTTGGCGGATCCACAGCTTGTCCATCTTTCTGAATTTCTCTCCGGTTTCTTTCGTTGGCTCTATCCTCTTCGTCGTTTAGCAACACCTCGAAATGTTGTTTCTAATGCATTGTCACCAGTGTCTTGTAAAAACTTCTAGTATCGTGCATGGTGAAGCTAGTCTCCGCCTCCACAAGAGATCGTTCGCAGTGCTAACGCTTCTTGCCTTGAATCTCTTGTCTTTTGTCTCTTGTCGCTCTAACCTCGCGATAACTCTCCCTCATCTGGCGAGTCACACGATTCGCGTCCGTAATCTCTTGAGACTCCGCATCAAACCACGTGCTGCGTGTGGTTCCTGCGGTCGTGCCAAACACCTCTCGCGCTGTATTGCTGACAACATGGGAAACAGACGTTCGAACAAGCTGCCCCCAAGAAGAACTCCTACTTCCCTGTCAGCATACGACCAAGTTCCCACCGGTTCACCGATCTTCCCTTGGTTGCTCGTTGGAACCACGCACAGTGGTCGAAGGTCGGAAAAAACCTAGATTTTTATGTCAATAATTTTGATGTTTCGCATTTTTCCGAAAATTCTCAATGTGTAAATGACCTTTCCCCAAAGTTTCATGACAATCGGTTGAGATATCAATTTTTAATCGCACTTTGAATATTGCTAATTATCAGGCAATTTCGATGATTTTCATGTTTGAAATCACAATTTTTAGCTCAACTTCAAACACCTGAAACTTCCTCAGTTTTGATCCGATTTAGATTCAACAAGTTACATTTTGAATGGAAATTTGTGTGCTTTTTGGTTGATTTTCGAGACTTTGTCTTTCCCTTGACTTTGCATTTCTTGCCACGACTACACATTGTCATTTTCAAATTCGCTTGAATGGAATAGCATTGAACAGAACTGCTTCCTGTATGATGAAAAACCTCAATTAATCCACCTATCGGTCGGACTCAGCCTTTCTCATTCAAACTTGTTATTTGTAAAAATAGATTTACATGAATGCTTATATCCAGGTTCTGTAAGCGAACTGGAAATATGATACAGATTTGGAAAAATAAACCGCATCCCGACGGGACTTGAACCCGCAATATCCCTGTCCCCGGCATGGTGTTTTGACCAATTAAACTACTGTACTGTTCCAGAATCTATATCGTATCACATTCTACTGCCGACTTATTCTATTGCTCATCCCTAACTACACACACTGCTGTGCAAGCGTTATTTATAGACTGAAAGAAATGTCTCATCACACACAGAAGAGTCAGCTGATGCTGATAACTCTTATAGACCTGTGTGATCGAGACCAAAGTCAGTCTGCGTCGTGCTTGCAAGTGCGACACAACTACGGAAGGTGCTCCGTACAGCTAAATTTTTCGAACTAAATTTCTATTTGGTCCAATAACTTCTAAAACATTGATGTTGTAATTGAAGTATAAAATATGACATTTGACGTATTGTTAGTGCTTAAGAAATAGCGAAATAAAAGAAATGACTCTTGATTTCGAACAATTTAATCACGAGCGATACCGGGAACGTTCGAATAGTGCGATACCACATTTAAATCATGTTAAGGCCATATATATTGCTCAAAGCAGGTATAGTTTTGAATAGTCTTTGAATTTCTTTTCGTTCTAAAACTTTTGAACCACATATCAAATTGTTATGAAGTTTGTTATTTGTAAGTATGAGAGATGACTCGTTTGTATTGCACTAGTTATGTGCAAATAAGTCGTGTAATCTTTGAGATAATAGACTTTCGTTGTTTTAACAATTTAATACATAACGGTTGCTTAAGTTCAATTATAATCAAATGAAAAGGGAACGTATAGGGCAGCCAACATTTGAAACCACGTGTTCAATCATAATTCATCAGTTAACCCTTAACTAGCCCGTTCATCTTATATCAATATTGTTCAAATCGGTTGTGTAGTTTCTAAGATAATGAAGTTTCGTGATTTTCACATTCCGATACATTACAGACGAGGTTACTGTCCGATTATAGCAAAATTAATACGGTGTTATGAGGCAGCTAGATCTTTCATTTGACATTAATTTTGTGGAAATCGGTTCAATCATCTCTGATAAAAGTAAGTGAGTTTATGTAGTCTTTGGAATATGTTTCTTTTCATAGCTGGATTTCACATTTTTAAACATAACAGGCTAAGTAATAGTCCGATTACAAAAAAGAATCCATGGGGTCTCATGGGGTAACAAGACCTTCCATATGACACTGATTTTATGAAAATCGGTCCAGCCATCTCTGAGAAACATGAGTGAGATTAAATAGTCTACAGAACACGTTTATTTCCATAAATTCTGAACCACAGGTTCAATCTTCATAGAATTCAAAAGTAAAGGGTTTTATAGGTAGCCCGTTCTTTTGAAATTAATTTTGTTCAAATCGGTTGTGTAGTTTCTGAGATATTGATGTTTCGTGATTTTCACATTTTGATACATAACCTCGAAACTAAAAATCCGATTACAATAAAATTCAATAAGGTCTTATGGGGCAACTAGAACTTTAATTTGCAATTAATTTCATTGAAATCGGTCCAGCCATCTCTGAGAAAATCGAGTGAGATTGGGAGAGCGTTACATACACACACATACACACACACATACACACACACATACAGAAAATGCTCAGCTCGTCGAACTGAGTCGAGTGATATACGACATCCGGCCCTTTTGAGCACTTTCATACCTTTAGTTTTTGCAGTGATTGCTATACCTTTCTAGGAGAAAGGCAAAAACGTGTGGTTGTCTCAAATAATTGCGGAAAGGATTAACGCAAAAACTAGGCAGTGTGGTGTAGGTGATGGAATGAAGAAATGTGACAAAGGGAACTCTGTTTGCGGACTGCGTTGCATACTATTGTGCGTGAAGTGTATAGTTTTTCGTCAACTGTATAACCATCAACAAGCATATCGTTAAGATGGTACCGAATACAAGCGGATGAGCAGTCTAACTCAAACTTATGTACGTTCCAGGAGGGCTAGCTAAGGACGCTGGATCACGAAGTAAATTATTTCATTCCTCCTGCTAAGAACACATTACAATTGGCCCTTCTCAGACCACAAACACGTTCTTTAAGCAGTACTGAATTTTTCTACCTTGCAAATTATAAAATGTGTGGTCGCCAAATTTCCAAACGATGAAAAAGTAACACTGAAAGTACTCGAAATAGAATCGTTTCTCACATACTGCGATTCTATATTGACAATCGAGCATTAGCTTGGATTCTGTAAATTAGAAATCTGTGATTGGGCCGTTTAGCCGTATGTAGCACAGATTAAACCGGCAGTTTTGTGCCACTACACAAATTGAGGTAAATTATTTGATAGTAAGGTGAAAAGTAGTTGCCGGGTGGCACTTATGAGCGCCTCAAATCAAAATACTACAAGGTATACAGCCCTAGGGTTGTATGAAATGGTGACGTGGGACTAAACACTGTAATTACAGATACAATAAATTCGTTTGTTCAGTGATTTACGTAATTTAATTCTCAGCCTCGCCTTCATTTCTTTAGAACTATTTTCAATTACACTCGAAAGAACTTCATTTACACTTGGTGATGTTGTGCCTGTAGTGTTTTTTGTGCAAACAACATTTAATAACAACAACGAAGTTAAAATTTGAAAAAAACCATTTTTGTTTTTCGCTTCACATATTTGTTCCATTTGCCAACAATTACATCCACTGTACTACGAAGACAGCTAATAAAAGTATATTATTTTATTTGTAAAGTTAAAAATAAAAAAATATCTATCAATGTTGAAATGTCAAAAAAAGATTCTGAAAAGATCCTAGTGAATGGACAACAAATTCACAAGCACTCGCCGGCTCTTAGCCTTCTAAAGGGTGATTTTTTTGCTTTTTGGTTTTTGGTCTATTCAGATTTGACAGTTCACGCGGGAATTCTGACTGCTGTCAAAGTCTTATGTACTCAGTTTTGTTTGCCATTTCACCATGAACAAACTTGCGCCTGAACAACGCTTACAAATAATCGAATTTTATTACCAAAATTCGTCCTCTGTGAAAAATGTTTTTCGCGCATTACGACCATTCAGTGACGAAGCTCATTTCTGGTTAAATGGGTATGTTAATAAGCAAAATTGCCGCATTTGGATCGAAGAGTAACCAGAGGCAATACAAGAATCGCCAATGCACCAAGAAAAATGCATGGTTTGGTGCGGTTTACACGCTGGAGGCATCATTGGTCCGTACTTCTTCAAAGATGATCAAAATCGCACCGTTACGGTCAATGGCGCTCGCTATCGCGCGATGATTTCTGATTTTTTTTTGCCAGAAATGAAAGAGCTGGGTCTTGTTGACATGTGGTTTCAGCAAGACGAAGCAACGTGCCACACATCGCGCGAATCAACGGACATATTGCGGAATGAGTTCATTGAGCAATTCATCTCACGAAATGGACCGGTGAATTGGCCGCCTAGGGCATGCAATTCAACACCGCTAGATTATTTTTTGTGGGGCTACGTTAAGTCTCTCGTCTATGCGGATAAGCCAACAACAATTCCAGCCTTGGAAGACAACATTACACGCGTTATTCGCGAGATAGCAGCCGAAATGCTCGAAAAAGTGACCCAAAATTGAACTTTTCGTATGGACCATTTAAAACGTAGCCGTGGCCAACATTTGAATGAAATTATCTTTAAAAAGTAAATGGCATAAACCAATTTATCGGCTCAAATAAAGATTTCATACAGTTTTGTAATTTTTATGCGTTTTTTTTTTAAAGAAAAACCAAATTCTTAGAAATCACCCTTTATAAATTAGTATTTTTAGAAACTCACTCGTTCGATATTATGTCGGTCACGATTATTTAGTAAATATCGGAGAAAAAAAATTAAATAAAACTAACTTATAAGGGCATCTTCAGCGGTGGTCTATTTTTGAAACAACTTTATACTAGATATACACCAGCGAAACCTGAATAGAACCAGCTAATATAGACCAAATTTTCGTTCTCCACACCGGTGTTGTATATCTTGTTGTTTTAAACTGCTGACATCTGTCACACTGTCAACAATTCAATACCCCATGTTACGATTACTTTGGCAAGACACTTTATATCCTCAAGATTTTATATATTTGATGTTTTTTTGTTCACACAACATTTATTTGACACGGCACAACCATATTTGATGGTTTGACCCAAGCGTCAGTGACATTTCTCAGGATGGATTGGAATGATCGAAAAATTTCTGCTACAAGGAGGGCTTCGGAGGATACTGCAAATATTTGATTGCGTAGATGTTCATCTTCCGTTTTCGTCTCATCAATCTTCCAAAATCTTGCAGTTCTTATACTTGGTTTTGGTTTTGAGGATATTGAAACAAGCCTGCATTTTGAACGTTTTGAGTTCAGTGTCATCGAGGAACATTTTTCTGGCCTCTTTTTTTTTTTTTTTTAAGGGGGGGATTTGTTAGTAGCTTAAGTATTTATGATAAATTTTAGTAAATAATGAGTATGTGTGTCCAATCACAAATGGTGACTTCTCAACACTGTTAGAAATTTGTAATTTTAATTGTTAGGATTTGTTTGCTTTCGCAGTTAGGACTTATCATTCGTAGGGATTTAAACCTACTTGTCAGAAAAGGGGAAGTAAACTTACAACTAACTTAATTGCTAACTTATTGGCTATAAAGAGAGCTTATCGTAGCAATTAAGGATTGCAACGATTTTTGTCGAAAATTGTTAATAATTATATTTGACATAGCTTCTAATGGTTCAACACCAGTAAGTCTATGTAATTCGAGTGTACCAAACCAAGGAGGACGCTTCAAAATCATCTTCAGAATTTTATTCTGAATCCTTTGGAGCGTTTACTTCCTTGTTGAACAGCAACTTGACCAGATCGGTACAGCATAAAGCATTGCTGGTCTAAAAATTTGTTTGTAAATCAAAAGTTTGTTCTTTAAACAAAGTTTAGAACTCCTGTTAATACGAGGATATAAACATCTCGTATATTTGATGCACTTGGCTTGCATACTCTCAATGTGCTCTTTGAAAATAAGTTTTTTATCATAAATTAGTCCCAAGTACTTAACCTTGTCAGACCAACTTAAAATAACCCCATTCATCTTGACAACGTGATAATTGTTTGGCTTGAGGAAAGAAGCCCTACGCTTATGCGGAAAAATTATCGTTTGAGTTTTAGAAGCATTGGGAGAGATATTCCACTTTTGCAAGTAGGAAGAAAAAATATCTAAACTTTTCTGCAATCAACTGCATATGACACGAAGACTTTTTCCTTTTGCGGAAATGCTTGTGTCATCGCAGAACAATGACTTTGTGTTCTGGCCTCTTGAGGTCTCCTGTGGTCCCACCACAATTCAGGTGACTAACGAATAGCCTACATATTTGTCATCCTGGTGGCTGATGGTTGCAAACCATGTAGTTGAACCTACGGTTATGGTCCTCCAGAATCCCCTTTTGCTGGTCGGTTTCCTTGAAGTCAAAAGCGACAAACCTGTTCATTTTCTTCTTCAGAAAAGCCACAAAAACGAATTGTGAATTGTCATGAAAAATCTTTGGTTTGTTTATTCCCCAACATTCGCAAAACGCTTAAATGGAAATAGCTAAAAATGAGGTATTCAATTAAAATAAGACATTTTACCCACATATTGGGAGTAGGGTTTGCAATCCCGGGAACGATTTCCCGGGAATTACCTTTTCCCGGGATTCCCGAATCCCGGGAACAGAAATATTGATTCCCGGGATTCCCGAGCTCTTTAAAAATTTCGAAAGATTTAATATAGTTTCCTATACAATTTTGCAATGAAACTTAATTTACTATCGAAACACTAAACTAACGTCGTCAAAATGTATAGCAACTTTAAAGTGGGAATTATACGCAGTAAATATTTCCTTGAAATGACGGTCAATATTTACTTGCCGTGTACTATCAATTTATTTGCTTCGGTTATTTGTCGAAAATATTTGCTGTCTTGTTCTGTAATCGAAAAATTAGGCAAATATTTGCTTCGTCTAATGTCGGTCTTTGACAGTTAGTTCATTACTGAGCGAATAGTGATTTCTTTTTTTTGTTCATTGATGAAAATTATATTAAATTGATAAAGAAAATTTGAAACCCGTGAATCAATGCGACCGAAATTAAATAATTTAATAAAACTCAGTCAGCGTAATTTGGGTCGTGGCCACGATTTCACACGAAAAATTATGTAGACATTAAAATGCTCTAAAACTTATTTATTTGGAGTCGTATTGAAATGATTATTAATTATTCTATCATTTCCTTCCAGTTGGTTTCGGTATTTCCAAGAAAACTACCGAGAAGCCAAATCACGTTCTAGTTGAACAATCAAAATTCTTACATGGAAATCTACTCTCTAATCAATGGTGATACCAATTCCAAAAGGGTTTGTTATGCCAATGAAAACTAGATTTACTGTGCAGTTTATTTTTTGAACATAATTCGCATCGTGTAATATAAATATATTTGATGAAAAATAAACGAAGAGGCTCTGATGTAAACTTGAATAAGTTTTGGTTTGTAATTCGTTTTTCATGCGAATTGATAATGAAATTGAAAACGATTTTTTGATACTTTCTATCAGTAAACTTTATTTGAAATCTCATTGTTGCTGAGAAATTTTTTCCATTCCCGGTTCCCGGGAATTCCCGGGAAATGAGATTTTTCATTCCCGTTTCCCGGGAAATCAAATCCCGGGAATATTGCAAACCCTAATTGGGAGCGTACAAAGGGTTTTAGAACGATCTATTTCTTGTTCCAAAAAGTGACGAAAATAGACCAAAACGTATACCAGTTTCAATTTTTTTCAATTTAGATCTGGTATAAAACAAAATTTACACCACCGGTGCAGCAGTGAATTTGAGTTTGTTCCAAAATAATGGAACAAAACAACGATTTGGACCACCGCTGAATGATGCCCTAACCGTTGCAAAAATGTTCAATTCTTGTGGAGTAATTTATGGTTTTCATGGTAATCATATTAATGAGATAAACTTTGAATCACCATCAGTAGCAGCCTTGCAATTTTGATTGCACGCGAACAGAAGTAGTGCCCGCTACAATGATAGACGACGAGAAGCTAGCGGCGCTCTGCTTCACATACACTACCCGTCATAAGTTTGGAATCGCTTAACTGAGTATTGCAACACCCAGTTTGAATATTGCAACACCCCGAAAAGTTTAGCATCACTTAAAATGGGCAGAATAATGTAACTCTATCTTTCGATTCTGGAAACCTAGATAGTTGTGATCTTCAGCAAAGTTGCTCGGGAGGTCAAGGGCTTGTGATTGGCAGACAGTATAGTGCAAAATTCAGCCACAACGTCGCGCTAGTGTGCATGTAGTTTCGAGTGTTTTGAACGTTATTTAGCTCAATAATCCCGCCATTTAGAGAGTTGCGATTTTCAGCAAAGTTACTCAGGAGGTCAAGGGCTTGTAATCGACGGACAGTATTGTGCGGAATTCAGCCGCAACGCAGCGCTAGTGTGCATTTAGTTTTGAGCGTTTCGAATTCAGTTTAGCTCAATAATTTATCATTTAGGGAGTTGTGATTTTCAGTTAAGTTCGGAATTTTTCTTCAATGTGCTACTAGTGTGCATAAAGTTTTTAGTGCTTCCAACTTACTCTATCTTAAACTTTGTTTAGATAGTTGCAATATTTAATAACACAGTTACACTTTTCATTTACGTGATTCTATAAGCACTGATTGTTTACACATGGCGAAGTTTAACCAATTTGGGTGTTGACAATTTGTTCACTTAACACAAAACGTAAGCTTATGTGTGTTTATTATAAAGAAATGCTTTCATTTGAGGAGGTTACAACATGTAGCATGCGATTGTGTTGGTATGTTGACAGTTTGATCACCAACATTCACAACCCGTTTTACAATGGGGAAAATTGACGATATCGCGACTAAATTGATTACCCCGGCTGCAAACAGCTGCAGTAGACATCCCTTTAATACGATGTTGAAGGATTTGAACACCACAGAGAGCATTTCGTATCACACTGAATTGTAATGAAAATAGATTTGATGGAATAGTTTGGAACACACATGCGGCGTTATACTGTATTTCGACATGCTTGACCAGAACTGGTGGCACAAGCCGAACACCGCAACTTTGTGGGTGGTAATAATCACGCGATAAGTTAAAGTCTAAATACGAAAAACAGTTTTGAATTGTCTACCATGTAGAAGCCTTCAGTCTCAACAAGTTTGCTGAACACCGCAACTTTCTAGCAGGTCAGAATCGTGAGATTAGTTAGGTTCAAAATACGACATTTGTGTGCCCACTAGCGCCACATAGCGGTAAAATTTTACACTCAATTGGCTACCATACAATAGCTTTTGACCTTCTGAACAAGTTTGCTGAAAACCGCAACTTTCTAGGTTGTCAAATCACGAGATATCCGTCTATTCCAGGTGATGCTAAACTTTTCGGGAGGTGTTGCAATATTCGAACTGAGTGTTGCAATACTCAGTGAAGCGATTCCAAACTTATGACGGGTAGTGTATACTCTACGGTACTGTTGCTTTTACCTGCATGTTTTCTTTCAAGACATCAGTTTCTATTACGCTCTAACAGCAGGTTTAAAAATTGTTCCAGAAAAGGGGTTGTTTTCAACTTTTCGAAAAACTTTTACCTTCGAGCCATCAAATTAGTCTGGGTTCATGGTAGCAAACATAAATTGACTTATTGGGACGGGGAGACTGAGACGGGGATATTGATACAGAAAATATCACAGAGAATGGTTGGTATCTATTCATGTCGTTTGGCTAGGAATGCTCGCATGTGATTAAGTCATTGTTCGCGTAAATTTGTCCTTGACACTTTTTATCGATTTTTACCGCTTTGCAATGAAAAAATAATGATAACTAGCGTATTACAAATTTTTTTAACATTTCATCTATCCAACAACATATTGGTTGTTGTTATCCATCATGTGGTTATGCTGTTATTAGCGTTTGAAGTCTGACGCAACATTTGTCAGTTTATTTTTTCAATTTTACAGAAGGCATTTTTTACAATTTTACAGATTGCATACCAGTATAGAAAACAAAGACGTAGTCCCACGTCAATAAGAAATTGCGAATTTTTATAATAAAGAAGAGAAATGATTTGAATTGATATTTTTTTTACTTAAGGTACAGTGAATTACCCTTGCTTTGATGTTATAACCTGATTTGTGAGTCATCCGATACCGAGA
Source organism: Wyeomyia smithii (assembly GCF_029784165.1). Taxonomy (NCBI): domain Eukaryota; kingdom Metazoa; phylum Arthropoda; class Insecta; order Diptera; family Culicidae; genus Wyeomyia; species Wyeomyia smithii. The sequence goes on from NC_073696.1 coordinate 58,293,981, forward strand.
AACAGATGATCCTATTATTCCAGATTCTGAATGGACAAAGCTTAAATTTCCCAGACAAACGTAACGTTCAATCTTATCAATAACTTCATGGATAGAACAAAGGGCTCACAAAGCACAGTAAAGCAGAGAGCCGGGTGTTATGACCTTTTGGAACAACTTCTTCTATTCTTAAGGTGCCATTCGTTTTGACGTAATTACTGGAGAAGATGAGGTTCAATATGCGCTCTGGGGAATTTTTACATGCTAGAAAAAAATTCAGCCAAATCGGCTCAGTAGATGCTGAGAAAAATTTACCACCAGTTGAAATAACATGGTTTCGAGAAAAACGCTGCCAATAGCGTAATACTCACTGTATTTGCACCCACGACACACAAAATACATCTTCAAATATACCTTAATCACTAGCCAAAATACCGAAACACTTCACTTCACCTCAAACATCCGAAGAGATAATCACAACACTTTTTACCTTTCACCTTCCAAAGTAGGGTCCCCCTTTAATCAGGTCATGCCATGTTATCAAATCGAAATTGGATATTGGGAATTCGATAAAAAAGTATTGTAGACAATAATTAGCAGAGCACAAACAAAAATCGGGAAGTGGTCGTGTGAATCATAAGCTGCCAGTAATACTTGGGAAGACTCCTAATAAAAATAAACTAAAATATGACCACGTAATTTAAGAACGATTCTCAATATATTAAACATTTTAGATTTCCATGAAATCACATACCCTCGATGACGCAGTGAAATAGAAGCTGATGAAACCTCCAACTAGAGGGATCGATATCAAATTTCTATTCCAAAACTCGATTCCCCAATACACCACAAGTGAACTGCAATAGATGCAATAGAAATTAATCCATGCATCTGTACTAGATATGAATAAATGGAGCCTGCAGGGCTGACCTAGCATCGCACCTTGCATCTACCCATGTCAATTAATGCATCGCAAAATTATTTGACACATACGCCTCTCGCTATCTCTCACTCTCGTTCTCTTTCATGTGATAATTTAATCGATCGTCATAAATTATTTCCGATAATTAGCTTGCATATGCTTTGACTGTTGCCCCAGCATGGGGAAGGCATTTCTATTCCCGAAATATGGTGCGATTTATTCAAAGTTTGCTATGCAAATCACTGTTTGGACTGGTGCGCAATACACCTAGACAATATTTGTATTTTCCTATTTTCGGGACGAATTATCGACTGACGAGACATAGAATCCGGTAGTATTATGGAACATGCATACCAATAATCTGCACATTTGACGCGTGGAGATTAATTAAACCATTATTTAAATTTTCCAGATGGTTTATTAATTAATTATCGATTCTCGATTTGATGGACCTGTTTTTTCACTATAAACATCAACACAGGAAGGTTGCGCGCCAGTATGATGAGACAAAAAAAAACGTGAAATTAAACAGTTCATTCATTCTTCTTGTGTTGCTTCAATTGCAGAGGTCCCAAAGCATGTACCGCTGGTTCATGGAATTCGACCCCGGTATCGGGTTGGGGACATCATCCGGGGCAATTGTACTTCGGCCCACTCTCGACCCGCAGCTAATCTGACGTGGTACATCAATGAGGTTCAGGTGAGTATTGTTGACTGTAAATGTAACTATCTGATTCACAAGCAATCGTTTGTACTAAACATGCAAAGTTGTGAGAGCTCAAAAAGATCATATAATTTTCAGTATAAAATCAATAGCATAAACTTTAAAACTAGGTTGAAATTTGAAATTAAATAACGATAATAAGTAGAGGTATATTTTATTTTCCTTTCTGATAGAATCAGGTTATGGTCAATATAATGTGAACCAATCCCCTTCATTGAAAATCGCTCAGAAAAATATTAAAAATATAATATTTTCAAAACTGACTATTGTTTGGTTGAATGTTTCTGATTGATCCCTAGGGATCTAAAATAGAACTCAAAATTATTTAAATTAATAAATAAAATGGCTTCCATGTGCGACCAACTCAAAATTGTCAAAACTCCACCGAAATCCAAAACGGATGACAAATAGACAATTCCACATGGTATTGCTCTAGACTAAGTTATTCTCCGCTCACAATCAAAATCTACAATAAAGCAACTAAGCTTTCCCAGGCCGAACCGAAACCAAATGCGCTTATTTTCCGCACTATTTCAGCCATAAATGTTGAGCATGACCGCCACTAAAATAATAACGAGCTTCAATTCATTCCACAACAAAGCGAACCACAGAGACCAATCAACGGTCATTCATTCAACTAACCGGCGCGGCAGCAGCAGTGGTTCGTACGCTGAATTTTCCAACCATTTTAACTCCTTTGTTGTATTTTTCCTCCACAAGTCGTAGCCACCATCAATTGATGCTATGCCGCTAGTGGCAATTACACAGAAAACAGAATACGCATAAAGTCATCACTACTTTCTCGGCTCCTTTGAAAAAGCCTCTCTCGAGGCCAGAAAAGAATACAAATTCTCTCTCGGCAAAGTTTTAAATTCCTTTTTTTGTGCTATTATAGTACAAAGCGTGGAACACGCAGTAGAACATTTGTTCGCTAAAGCTTCGGACAACTTACATCATCTATGGAATTCACCGAATGCTCGAATCTTTCCCTTTCCATGGGAGCACTTTCTTTTGAAATATGGCGCCCCGTTCGGAGTTGAGTGGTGGAAAACTTGTTGGAAAAGTGGAGTGATGTGGATACGATGATGCGGATTTTCGTTTGACATTTGCAGTAGTGTTCCGGTTAGTTGTGGCTCTGTTACAAGTTCCAAACGAGTGCGTGTGAATGTCAAAGCGGTTGAGCGTTTTTTTGCTCGACACGGTTGTGAAACTTTCTTTATTTACTAAGTCAACTTTGATGGAATGCGAGAATATATGCATAACTCGAAACAGATTACGAGAAAATCAATAACAATCAGCGCAGTCTCTCAACTGGGAGCTCTAGTAGACAAAGTTTCTCATTCTAAACTGCGTCTGGTAAGCTTAGAGGATTTATTTTCCTGTTGCAATCGAACCATACGAACGAATTACACGAATTACGTGCCACTGGCGTTCGGGTGGGCCAGCATTCCCAAGTTGAGCGAAATCTTATTTCACACCCGAGTGCTTCCGGTGTTGCGTCCACTTAAGAAAGACGTCGTCCCCTGGCTGGTGGCGTAAGGACGTACACTCGTATAAACATTTACGTACCACAACTATGTCACCGTTTTTATACACTTCAAGTGTACCCTGAAAGGCAACAGTAGCACAGAAGCAAGAACCTACTTCTGCGGAATTACGCTGGTGGCCTCATGCAATCGTCTGGAAGAACATCTTTTCACAATATTCATTGAACCGTAAGCGTAATTACAAAGTAAAGTTTCGATCATGAAGGAAAAGTTTTATTCCGTGTATGTGTGTGTGTGTGTGTGGTTACATGGTAGGAAAACTTTGACCTAAGTAAAGAAGAGGAAGAAAAACATTGATAAAAAATATACAAATAATTGAATCTGATAGGTTATCACCGTGGAGAGTTTTCTACCTTTCGTAAAAGTTCAATACGCCATGCGGTATGTGGTTAAAAAATTTATGGCAATTCATTGTTGGAATCTAAACACGACCACTGATTTTTTGAACATCTTAAAATTATTTTCACGATTTCTATTATGGAAACCCGCTTGACTTGACGAAACGAAGTTTTAATTTTTTAATTACCATAATTGAAAATGCGATTCATCAACGAACCAAAATTGCATAAGACTTCCCGGTCCGAAGCATCTTTTGCTCACTCTCAAACAATTGAAGCAAAAAAAAATCTCCCCTTACAAATTCAGCCACAACAATAGCTCCCGAACGAAGATCATAAAATCGTATTGTCTTTGCTGGGCGATGTAGAACCCGAAAAAATCAGGAACCCCCAGGTGCTGGTTCCCCACTTCCGTCGGCGTCGGTCGGTTGCCTTCAAACGACTTTTCATTTCGTGATTATAACTTTTGAACCGGGGACAAACAAAATTCCTTTCGCCTGGTTGATTACAGCCCAAAAGAGCGACCGCTTCGAGAATATCTGGAAGATTCGTCTTGAAAAGAAAGATCCCCGTTTTTTTTCATTCGCTCTCCCTGACGCTCTGGTCCTAAACTAACCCGTTCTCGATGACCAGTTTCGTATTCAAAGAAAATCAAGGGGAAAACTTTGCACCGGTCTGTCCTTTTCAACTCTTTCTATCGGTGGAGTGGGAAAGGGCCGACCACTCCCGAAGATAACAATTTGCATTTGAAACCCAGCCCTGGAATATTCTGCAAAAGTTAGAACAAAAGTTTCTTAACTTCAAAATAACCGTAGATGAAAGGAGATTCCGTGGGGCGGAGTTTGACCGTCGTATCCCTCTAACGGGTGCTGACCTCAACAAGTGGCGAACCGGCATCGTTTTGATGTCAGGCACGTTGTTTATCGAAAACTTTCCCGATAAGGTGAAGTGCGCTGCTAACCCATCGTTCAAAGTTCGGTTCGGAAAGAAAAACGAGGTAATTGGATATGTGTGAAGCTGTAGGCCAAATGTAGAACAACCTAGGCAACTGGTTTTTTTTTTCTTGTAATCGAAATGTTAACAAATGTTAGCAAACAGTTTGTGTTTCATTCGTTAATGTGAAATTTGTGCAAGCAACTAACACAAACCATAACCGTAATCCTCAGCATCCTTAATGTCGACCTAAATTTCTTTGACCGATATTCAGATAGAGAATGCCAAGCAGAACACAGGGCAACACTGAGGCGGTCGCGCAATTTGGAAACGAAACAGAACAAAATGAGCTTTTTTCATAAACCATCCCTTCTATGAGTTCATGAAAACAACATGGCAATTGGGCAATCATGTAGAATAGCATTGAACTTGACTCTTTTCATGATACCTCTCGAAAGAACAGAGCAGAGTCAATATAACATATCGGAAATATGTGATCACATTCTATCCGTTTAATATCAGAGAGAGCACACAACTTTAGTATAACGCTTGCTAGTCACACAGTCTACAGAGGAACAAACGCATGGCACGACAAACAAAAAACAATAAAACCTAATCTTCTTACAGGCTAATCCCTCACACATTCGCATCCATAAGCCGTTCCGAGACCACAAAACTGATCTGGAAACATCTGTCGTAGGGCTGCACTTCGTTGTGAGTGGACATCACTTCCAGAATGGCAAGTTGAAGGTGAGAAAAACTCTATCTTTTTTATTAATATATCTATTCATATTCGTAAGTAGGTTCATAAAATAGCAACCATCAGTTGAGTTCAACTGCAAACAGTAAAATAAATAATATGGATGTCAGCTGTTTTGCTATATTTTGAAATCAAAAAAACAATTTGAATCTTCACTAACTTTTACGCGGCCGCCTTTTTGTTTTGTGTTTTGTGTTAATGATATCATTTCCGCAATTTTTTGAGACGTTGGTCTGTACACATGGAAAGCATATTTTATCTTATTATGGCATACACATTTTCGCAACCACCTGGTTTGCTATAAGGGAACAAAAACGAGAGAAATACTTTCGCACAAACAGTGCTTCCATATTAACCGCAAAGTGTTTCTGCATTGGCCATTATTTAAACAGTTTAAACTGCTTTTGAAATCAAATTGAATAATTTGAAAACAAGTGGACGATAAGAAAAAAATCAGGAAATTATTAAATATGATCTACTTTTCAATACTTTATAATCTTGTCAGAATTTTTACATTTACTCACCTCAACTAGATCAATGCGGGAAAAAGCTTGCAATAGTTTTCTTCTGAAAATATGAATAAAATCTGGTGGCAGCACTGTATAAAATTTGTACATTGCAATATCAGCTGATTACACGTATGAACATATCGATTTTATTTGAGCGGTACGGAGTTGTTATGTAAGCTGCAAGGATGATTTTTTTGTGCTGAAAACTTTTGAATGGTGTTTGTAAAAAAACAAACCAACTAGAAAATTGATTAGTGAGCAAAAGTTCGCGTTCTACAGCCAGAAGAAAATATGTTTCAACTGTTATGATTTACGATGTTTTCGATCGGGAACTACCAGAGTAAACCTAGTTGGGCAAAGATTTTACGCACATAAGACTTAAAATATCATTGCCTTGTAACCATTCCTGTGCTTCTAGCCAAGTCAGAAGTGCTTAAAGTCTGCAGATACTTGAATGAAGTGTTCACGTAAGCAAACGTAGAAGCAACGAATTACTATGCGGCCTATTGAAGCCCACCGGGCTTGTTAGGGGCACTAAAATTCACAGAACCGATAAAAATGCTTTGATCTTTCAAAATTGTTTTCAGTTTGAACTCTAAGGTACCGTTACTGGAGACGCATGGTCGTTTAGAACCAAATACGCTTAACATTGGTGGACGTGGAAAGTTTTTGTTTGAAAAACTTTTATGCCTTAATTGTGCACATTTGGCAATATTCAAAAGAATATTAGCAAGCTAAATTGTCTATCTACGAAACTTGAGTGAGAAGAGATCTTAAATGACCGTTTTTTGTTAAAATGGTTAACGTTGCTTAAAAGCTACATATCTTCTGACAGCGTGTCTCTAAAGCAAGTTCTCTTGCCAATTTCCGAAGCATTAATTTAAACAAGTAAAGGATGGTATCCTAAATACGATTGCATGCATGACGTTGGACTACATAAGTTTTAATTCATCAAACTCAATTTTATTTATGGTGGTCATGAGAAGGATCACCTTCAATTGTTCTGGTATTAGTTATACGAATGAGATTGCTTGAGCTTTTTCAGTCTTTTTTGCAGAAATTATACGACAATCTCGGCTGGGGAGAAACTGTTATTGTCAGTAGGATCGTAGCGCTAGCCCCGCAATGTACACTTAACAGCTTGCTACGAAGTCTATGTACAGTAAACAGAAGGTCGAGTTTCGAATCGGAATGTAGCACCAAGGCTTTGCTTCATTTATAGCCTTTATGAAAATGTACATTAGACTGGGACACGGTTATATGGAAAAAAAGCGATGGTGTTATAATTTTGGCTCCCATGCACTTTTCGTGATCCTTATGGGTCCTATAACAACTGTGTAACTTCGCAGATCGATCGGTGAAATGCCCGATTTGCGCCCGATTTTTAAAGCTTCCATACGATTTTATATGGGAAGAACCACTTTTTCAAAACTTTTCTATAGAGATGTCCAGTTGGCTCTTAAAAATATTTCAATACATGATATTTATAGGAAACTAGCTGACCCGGCAAACTTCGTCTCACCCATTTTTGTGTTTAATTTAATAACTTTAAACATTTTCATTGATTCCTTGCGATTTATTTATAGTCTGCAAATGCACCACGAATCGTCCATAGGATATGATCAAAGTCAATAGGCAAATTGTTTGAAATGATTGGTTTTATCGGAATGACAACATCCTCAAACTTTTGGCTTACGTACATCACTTCTATTCTGAAAATATTCATATTGAGTGGTATTCGATCATTTTCAGTTGTTTTTCTGGCATCAATCTGATTCCGGAAATACCCATATTAGGAGGTATTCAGTAATTTTGTTGTTTTCCAGAAACTGAAAGTGGTCATCTTTGAATCCAAAATGAATTTATTTTGAATTCAAAATTTCTGTCCTCTGAGTGTCATTCTGGCTAAAGAAATACCCATATTGGGTCATTTTCGGCTGTTTCCCAGACACCGGAAATCGTCATCTTAGAATTCACAAAGGTGTCCGTGAATGATTTCTAGATTCTGTGCATCATTCTGGTTCCGGAAGTACTCATATTGGAATCGGTAATTTTCGGCTGTTTTCCAGAAACCGGAAGTTTCCATCTTACAATTCAAAATGTTGTCTAAGGTCGACTTGTGGCTATAGTACACCATTACGATTCCGGAAAGACCCATATTGAAAACCGGAAGTTTCTATCTTAAATTAAAAGATAACGCCTGGAGTCGAGTTTTGGCTTCTGTGCATCGACTCGATCATTGTAGGTTGTTTTCCGGAAAACCTGGTTGAAATATCTGTTTAATTTGTATGGGAGACCTGCCTCTCCTTCCAGAGTACGAAGGAGTATGAAACCACCAGAGAAATTTATGTTTTATTTGTATAAAAGCCCTCCCATCCAGGAGTGGGAGGGGTATTGAACCATCATTAAAATATTTTTTGCCAAAACCTTCACATGCTGAATTTGGTTCCATTTACTCGATTAGCTCTGGAGTTATGAACAAATTTGAGTTTCATTTGAAGTAAGGGTGTCAAACTATTATGGACATATTTGTCACCCCTGAAAATATTCACCTGCCAAATTTGGTTTCATTTAGTTGGTTAGTTCTCGATATGTGCAGAAATTTGTGTTTAATTTTCATGGAACCCCATCCTTCCAGAAGAGGGAAGGTGTCGAACCATTTTGGACATATTTGTTACCACTAGAGACATCCATATGTCAAATTTGGTTCCATTTACTTGGTCAGTTTTCGAGATGTGCAGGAATTTGTTTCATATGTATGGGACCTCTCCCCTCCAGAAAAGGGAGGGGTCTCGAACTATCTTAGTCATCTTTCTCGGCCCCTGTAATCCCTATATACAAAATTTCACGCCGATCAGTTCAGTATTTTCCAAGCCAATATGAATCAGATGGACGGACAGACAGAGCTGCTATTCTATAAGTTTAGATGGTTCAACCGATTACCGTAACGGTAGCCACCAGTCGAGCGTACTTCTATTTGTATTTAATTTTCGGTGGAAGCTTTCAGAAGATGACTATAAAATAACTGTCGAGAGTCATTTGTTCTGAATTGCTGTCATATTATTGTTGTTTATTGCGCCTTTTGCGATCTCATTTCTTCGTTGTATGGAAATTCTATTTTCGTGAATTCTACCATTTTCCTATGAATTTTCCTAGTTTTCTTGCCGTAACAATTTGCCTTGGACGAAGACGAGTACAACAAAACAAAGCCAGATCAAATCAGACATTCCGTTGTAAAGTTATGGGCGGTCGCACATATATGTAACTTTATTTTTTATAAAAGATTTTTCTCGGAAAAACTTTTCTGAAGACCGCAAGGCGCTACCTTGCTTGGGAAAAAAGATATTCACCCCAAACTGATTGAATATCTGACGAACGGCTCACAATTGAATTTTACTCTCATGGTTGCAAATTCAACCATGAGATGAGAAATGATATCGCTTAAATTTATCTTGGAGGCTTCCCCGAAGATACTATGAGCAAAAATCACACTTTGAAAATTAATTCCACGCGAAATTATTTCTCATACTTGAGCAAGTTTGCAGTAGCAGCATGCTGCAGCAGTGTTGCTGGAAAATTTCAATGGTAAACCGTCCGTCAGACATTCAAGAGTCAATTTGACTCCTCGCTTTCAGCAATATTGCGTTCTTTTCCTCTAACAGTGCGTTTATTTTCGTTTTTTCTTAATCAATAAAGCAATTTTAAATCCTAAAATTAAATTCAATTAATTGCTTTTCTGGTTTAGGTGGTTTTCAACTGAATCTGATATTATTTTTGTTATTCTTTTCCTGACATTTTTTTTAAACACTAAATAAACCACAGAAATAAACGTTTTCCATTTTTTTTATAAAAAATCACAAGGGTGACGTAGAACTACATAAGGTTGTTTATTGCATTACTTGTATTGAATATGTTTAAAATTTTGTGCAAAAGAGGAGTTGAAATGTTATGAAATTTTAGTTTGCACATACATCACTGAACAGGAATAAAACAAACACTATACAACGCAAACAAGTTTCAACAGGCAAATTTAAAAAAAATATTTTACTCAACACAAGAAACTATTAAATTTTCAATAACTTGTTTGTTGTCCTTATGAGGACTGTTGTTGTTCAATTTCATATCGGATATAATGTTGATCGCATCTGTGTGCTACCCCGACAAAGGAGATGGAGGCATTTTTTTGATAACACAGTTGAGAACTGTTTTCACACAGAAAATTTGACGGGCCATATACTTTGAAGGCCAGCACTCCAAAACATTTGTGTGTTGTCAAAATACGGCAACTTTTCATTAGAGTAAATGCAGGCTATGTACCTACTACTGATGCTACTCAATGCCAGCTTTTACTAGAGAAAGTGTCGCTTCACCAGCTGGCCCCAATATTGCTGCTGATGCTATCCACTGCTGCTTAAGTAAGGATTGTTGTAGTCACTGTCTAGAACTAATATGAGCTGTTTCGGCTGAAACAAGCTCTTATAAAGGCCAAATAGTACATTCCGAATTGCTAGGTCTATAATTCTGTCGACCGTGCTTGGGGAAGCAATCAAATAACAGCCAATCGTTTCAACGCGTTTTCTATTTCAAAGCGTTTCAACAAAGCGTTTCAACAAAGAGAGATTTCCAATAATATAGTTGCTTGTCTTATTAGGCGTGACAATTTTTAAGGTTTGATTATGCGATAACCTAACTTTTAGCTATTTGTGAAGAAAATAAAAAAAACCTAATTTTTATGCAGATAATGAAAGCTGTTTGGGTGTTGTGCTTATTACTGAAGAAAAAGTTAATTCGATATGTTCTGAGACATGGAGATGAAGTCAAAATTATAACTGTTCCAACATTTGAAGGTGTAAATTAATTTCAGAGAAAATATTCACTCTTCTATTAGGTATTTATTTCATCCTGCAAAAGACAATTTGCTGTTGAACTCAATATCGGATAAGATGCCAATCACAGCTTTGCGTCAACACTGACAGTGCGAATAAGGTATTCTTTGTGATAGATAACACAGTGAAAAGCTGTTACACTCAAAGCTAGACGGCTCATGTATTTTCAACGCCAGCTTCCCAGAACGTTGGTGTCTTGACATAATGAGGCAACTTTTCATTGGATGCATTTACTATTGCCCGCTATCGCACAGAGACACCATTTCACTAAAGGAGGTGCTTCTGTCTTAACTGGACCTGCTACTATCGATGCTGAGACCCGCTGCAACCGCTGCGCTATCCGTTGCCATGCCACAGCTGTGGCCACTATCTGTTGCATTGGTATCCGCTACACTGCTGCTGCGAGAACGCTCTTGTTGTCGCTGTCTAGAACTAATATGAATGGTTTCGGCTGAAACAGGCTGTTATATAGGCCAATTAGCACATTTCAAATTACTAGGTCTATAATTCTGTCGAGCGTGCTTGGGAAGCAATCATATAACGACCAATCAGAAGTCGAATTTCGCCTTTTGACAAGGCTTGACAATTTTCAATAGTGCAATAGTTTGAATAATAAAATTACAATTATCTTCATTTGAGAAGAATCTTAGAAGATTTTCCAATCTGATGCTGCCTGAACGAAGGAAGGAAACCGATTTATTAGCATTTGAAATTGGACATGTTTTTCACTTTTTCCGGTTTCAGATTTTCATTTTACATCCCTATGTAGCCGAGTATGTAGCCGAACTTCCTGAAAGACGTAGTTCTACGCTACGCTACACTTCTCAAGTCTCTCTTTTTTCTTCATGCTCTCCCCTCAGTAGCAACTATCGCGCACCGGCACGCAAATACTCTTTTGTATTGCTACTCAGTGACTATAAAGGAGTACGCGAGTTCCTGTTTGCGAGTAGGAGTACTCGCTTAAAATTGTTCGGTTAGGCGGAGGGCTTGAAAAACTGTGCTCGAAAACGAAAATACTTTCTCCATCTACTCGGCTTTGCTTCGTGCACCGACAGCCGACAGTAGGGCGAAGAATATGTAAAGTTTCGCATACTGGAACGTGTAGTATATTGGACACATGAGGTGTTGCACGCTGCTTATGAGCGGGACTAATAACACTGCTTACGACATGGGTCTAGAATAAACATCTCGAAGCGGGAAGATATTACGGCTAAAATCCCTCGGCTTTGTTAAAAACTGCCACAATTCAAAATTTATAGCTTAGAGAAAAACGGGGCTGAAAATTACCGTTGAAAAGAACCTTTTATCATTTCTACGAATATTTTGAAGTTTCCCATTCTCGTTGAATGTACTAGGGTGTATTATGTACATATTATGAGCAAGTTGTACTGATTTTTACCTTTCACTACCTTTTTTGTGAACCTTTGCGTATTTAGAAATAGGTCCTTGTGGGACGAACCCTAATACTAGAGTAGGGAACATATTTTAAGCAGCTTTAGGGACTGTGTATTGAGAAGAAATACTGAAAATGTGCAAGGTGAAATACAAACATGAATATATCAATTTGTTCAGTTTCATTTTCCTGTCAGCACCTATTTTCAGATTGTAAAAATGATCTAGCAAACTTCAACAATAGTGAATTAAAGATTCCAATCACCCCTAACCTTTTCTAAGCAGTTTGCATCTGTATAGCAGGGAATTTTCGTCAGCACCCGAAGTGGCGCCTGAATGGCTGCAATTATGATTGATTTTTTCCAATTGATGTTTATTCAAAGATTTTTCTGTTAATCGTGTCGTGTGTTAGACAGCTAGTTAATCGGAGCGTTCGTACTAGGCATTGAAGTTGCCGATAATGATCGAGATTCAGGTGTTTTGGGAGCCGTTTTTCTCCGACTGATTAAAATAGGCGCCACTGCTCAAGCCGTTCCTTACCCTATATAGTATTTTTCGTTAACCATCAATAACTGAAAATATACAAAATTTTGGATTGTGGCGGTTTCTGACGAAAACGACCATATTATATCAGTGTGGATATTGCACGTAGTCTGAATATGACGCATTTATGCGATAACTTAATGAAATCTACAATTGTATTAATCGTTTGGTTTTGTTTTTTGAAGTAGAATACTTCTCTCTGGAAATTCGGCTACATAGGGATGTGAAACGAAAATCTAAAACCGAAAAAAGTGAAAAATATGTCCAATTTCAAATGCTAATAAATCGGGATTTCCTTCGTTCTTGCCGCAATAGATTGGAAAATCTTCTAAGATTCTTCCCAAATGAAAATAATTGTAATTTTATTATTTAAACTATTGTACTATTGAAAATAGTCGAGCCTTGTTAAAACGAAAAATTCGACCTCTGATTGGTCGTTATATGATTGCTTCCCAAGCACGGTCGATAGAATCATATACCTTGCAATTGAAAATATGCTATTTGGCCTATATAAGAGCCTGTTTCAGCCGAAGCCGCTCATAATAGTTCTAGACAGCGACAACAGCAGTCATCCCTTAGCAGTGCAGTGGATACCAGCGATAGCAGATAGCGGCCACAGCTGTGGCGTAGCAATGGATAGCGCACTAGTTGCAGCGGATCTCAGCATCGATAGCAGCTGGGCCAGCTGATGCAGGAGCAGCGTTACCAATGGCAGCGTATAGCGGCCACAATTGTAGCATGATAACGAATAGCGTAGCAGTTGCAGCGGGTATATCTGACCGTGAAGCATTTATGCAATAATTGAATGAAAATTGCAATTGCAGCAATCGGCCTTTTTCAAGACTACTAAATGTTTTTGGGAGAGCATAATGAATGGTTATTAATAAACTGCAACTGAGGTTAGATGCTTCTGCAAATGCAGAGCAGTGTGACGTTTATTACGATTTGTTGATACTGTGCAGAACAAGCGGTATATACGGAACAAATCCGATTTTAAACAGAAAAGTTCGGCACGTTCTGTTCACGATGCTGAGTATGTTTTAGAAAATTCACAACACTTCATTAACAAGGATGTAACGCCTTGAAGAAGACGGTTATGGTTAGACATCACAGCAGAACTTCGACCTTCATACTCATGTCTATCATCAGCAATATCAAACACGCAACAATCTGCTCCCATGCGACACGTACGTTTTGTTGTACATTAGTATTACGACATACGGAATAAAAATTTTCGAACGTTGTGGAATAGTATAACTGGAAATAATTTAACAAGCGGTATATATGAAACAAATCCGATTTCAAAATGACTGACACGCAAGCAGCCGGGTTATCTTTCTTGTAAAAGTATTCTACTTCAACCTTGCGGTCGTGGCTTTGCACACAACCCTCCTGTGGTTTTTTTTTTTTTTTTCAAAGTTATTCCACGTTAGTAAATGATTTATATTGATTTGCAACTGTGATCGAAATCCGCCACAGATTCACAGTAGCTTGATATTCACCCCATCTTGATAATACTGTGCATGAACAGATGTCAATTTTGTAGATTCTGAATTCGTTGCAGAAAATTTGTCATATAAAATGTTGAAACGTCTCAAGAAAAGTGATTAAATCGACCTTACAATAGCATTTCGAGCCACATCCTGATATCTGCCACCAATAAAGGGCAGCAAAATAGAATTTTGCTGTCACCAAACTACACATCTGCAATATGCAACACGCAATAGCGTGGCTGAAAGTACTGCACTTTTACTTTCTGCTTCCATCCGATACGAAAAGAATTTGATTGTTTTCCCTCCAAGCCGCAACACAATACGTTTTGTATTGTTGCGTGTCACACTCGTTCCATTATTACGAAATGAGACAATTTTTTCGTAAATTTGAGTTACATACGAGATATAATTATTCTGTGTGTTGCTAAGCTGGGAAAATGACATAACCTGAGAAAAAACCACATGCAAAATAGGTTTAAAATGAACATCGAAAACAGAAAGTGAGCTCTCGATTTCTCAAACTAAATTTAATTTTTCATTAATTTACTACTGAAAAAATATACCACAAGGTTGAGGAAATATGCAACGTTCAGCTGTATTAAAACTATATGCATTTTAGAAGGGCACGTTTTCGTCACACTTTCTACAGCATGCCACCCTACTAAAGTAAAACGCCAACCTGCGTCAAAAAGGTTTAAAAAACTTTGAATTCCCAAATGTTAGTCTAGATAAATTTGGATAAAAACCATGACATACCCATGAAGTTGTATTGAATTCTAAAAGGGTGTTATCAAATTCAGGTCGAGTTGGTGCGCTCTCTTTTACACGGTTAAGAATTCCTTTACCAAAATTGTTTTTCCAGTTATGCAATACAGTATTAGGTTCAGAGTAGGTTAATGAGGTGTCTTTTAAACATCGATACGAAAATTTTATTCACGTATGAAGTTTGTGCTTATGCTCCAAAAATTCTAAAAACAAGTAAATTAAATCTTAAGCTCTTTTAAGGGAAAAGTTTTGAAATTTGAACACCTTTGCTTTGTTTTCAAATACTTCCGCAAGGTTACCAACAGAGCAAAAGTCGATCGAAATTCTATATCAGATAATAATAAGTTAAAAACACATTATAGTCATTTTAAAGCAAATGGACATAGTAAGAGATATTTAGGAAGGAGGTAATCTTATCAAAAATTAGAACGAATTTCCAAAAATCGTATGAAAACCGAAATCACCCTTTGTTTCAAATCAGTTTTTGTTTTTAAAATCAATTTTTCGCGATGTTCAATCACAAATTCAGTTTTTTCATTAACTCAGGCAGTTATCTACAAACCATCCCTCTACAACTTTTCTCTACCTCTCGTCAGACTTAGATATTTCTTATAACAAAAGCTTTAATGTCATGTATAATCCCAGTGTGCCAAAGGCCCTAGAAGGTTATTTTTTCAAAAAACCGTTAAAATCATAAAATCACTATATTTCCTGCTAGACCTAATAGATTTTGCTGAAAATTTGTAAATCACTCTACCTTATCAGAACTACCTACTTTGCCAGAAGATAAGCTATTCGGGAGAAGGCGTTCCTTAAAGAATTTTTTTTTTTTCGAAAAATGCCGTCAAAATCATCAAAACTACAAGAACTCGGATTAGAGTTATTGAAAATTTAGATTATCACTCTAGTTAAATACGAACTAAAGGGCAAAGTGATAATAGTGACAAGAAGATTCACAGGACGAAAATTGAAGAGGTTGTTTATAAGACACGACCGCAGAGTTAACGTAGAATACGACAGCCTGTCTTATGTCAATGTATTTCTTGGAATAGGTTTGGGAAAACACTCAATTGGGGTTAATTAATTTAATAGTCTCTCTGCTCCAGATGACGTTTACCTCTATAGCCGGTACCGGTGACGACAATGAACAACTATGTGAAGCTATGCGGTTTCACTTGCTGCCGTATCCAAACATGAATGAAATTGAATTATTTTGAGGCTGTTGTTGTATATAATTGCACTAAGATTTCTTAATTTAGACAGTGGCTACGAAGAGGTTATAGACGAGGTCAAATAGTGCATTCCCCATCTATAGTATAACAGTTCAAATAACAATTTTCTGAATTTTACGATAGCGTAGATAATTTTACAACTGATTGCTGCAAATAGTAAAACTTAAGCGAAAAATTATGTGATTCAAGCTCATTAGCTCAAAAATTCTTCAGATAAACTTTGAAGCTTAGCTGAAGTCAAAAAAGGTTTATTGTGTTTGTCAATGCTATTTATTGACAACTGAATTTTTTTTTCAACATGGCAAATTTTTCATTTAGTTCTGACTGATGTACAGTGATAATTAAATTCAACATGAGGTGATTTATTCGCAATTGTACATGAAAATTTTAATTGCTATACTACTAGCCATACACGCTATATAGCAAGCCACGTACACGCTATATAGCAAACCATACACGCTATAGACATGCACAGACACGCTAGACATGCTCACTCTATAAAGAAAACCATAGCAAGCCACACACGCTTTAAACATGCACACACGCGCTACAGTAATGCATACACGCTATAAACATAAACACACGCTATACAGCTAGCCACGCACGCTACATAGCAAGCCACGCACTCTAGCCACACACCGTATATAGCTAGCGACACACGCTATAAATATTCATACACGTTATGTGCGCAAAACCTATACAGGTCGGACTCGATTATCCGGAACATCGAAAAAAAATTCATTCCGGATAATCGAGTTTTCCGGATAATCGAATCACACACAAAATACTGAAATTTTGCGATAAACGAACATAAAATAAATATTTCTTTTCTTTATTTTACTTATATGATGCAGTGGCGTAACCAGAAGTTATTTCTGATGCGAAAAGCGATAAAATCTTGAGAAGCAAAATAAATAAATTGGACATTGATTATTTTCACTAAATTCGAACATGTATGGTAACAAATATGTCAGAAGGAATGATGAAGGCAAAATTTCGGAATAAAAGTTAAAAACGGACACCAAAAAAGTAAAATTCCGGATAATCGAGTCTAAAATTCCGGATAATCGAATTCCGGATAATCGAGTTTCCGGATAATCGAGTCTCCGGATAATCGAGTCCGACCTGTATATACATACGCTGGATTATGGTGGCTTCTCAAAGCACCTGGCGGTGCAAGTCTCTTTCAGTTTCGGGTTGTATTCACCCAAAGATATCTGAATTGGATTACCGCTGGTGGGGTCCAACTCAGATCGAAAGGAAGCCGAACTGAAAGAGGCAGGAACTGCAGCTAACCACTACCATCACCAATGTTGTCCGCTGCTGATCCACGCTGCCTTCGGCTACTGCCATCGGTTTTGATGTCCGCTGCTGCTGCCTGCTGCTAGTAAACTGATTTGCTTGAGAAGAAACAGTCTTATATATATCCCAAAGAGTGCATTCTCGGCTAACTACGTACTCCACTCTGACGTCCTTTTTAGGGAAAAGCAGAAAGCGACCAATCAAAAGTTGACATTTGAGTTTCGACAATGTTCAACAATTTTCAATACTACAATAGATCGAACAATCAGAATACAATTTTCTGCATTTGGACCGTTGCCTAAATGATTTTCCAATCGATTGCTGCAAAAAGGACAGAAATCGGTTGGAAACTGACTGAGTTTAAAACGTTTGAAATTGGACATTTTTCGTGACGCTCTCGATGTTTTCGGTTTTGAAGTTGGGTCCCTATATATGTTACCGTAAGACGTATTCTACGTCAAAAAATGTTTTTCTTGGAAAATACTTGGCGATTTACGGGGTGCTGTTTTCTCTACAGAACAAGATCCAGAACCCAAATGTAACATTTTATAAAACAACTAAAGAGTTTTTATTTGATATCAAATCCAGATGCATCATTCGGAAACAGACTGAAAAGGACTATAGTTTTTCTTGACGTTCTACGCATATTTGTCCCATGTTCCAAATCATGCAAACGAGAAAAACGATGTTAAAGTTTTACAAGGCTTTTACGCATTGCGCCAATGTGACAAATGCAGTCATGGGTTTTTAAGCAGTTTTACCTTGCAATAGACTGTTTTCAATAAATCTAATTGAATGTTTTGCGGTTTTACACTCTTTTCCATAAAAATACCCACTGGGACAATAATGTTGTAAACAAGGCTGTTAAATTTTTCACAAAAATGATCACGCCAATCGTGTTGTCTTTATAAGCAGGTGATCATAGTCGAGATAAAAGATTAGTTATTTGAATAAGTATCAGATGACTTACAATTACAAAGGGGAATTGTTTTTTCAGATTGCCCATATTTGAACGTTGTTAGGCTTTAACCATTTTGGCTACACACAAAAGACAGTTCTTATAACTTTCAATTAGTATGAATCTCATGCGTTTATCTTCTTATGCTCAAAAAGGAAAGGCATTCAGATTACAAACCAGCACACAATTCCGAACAAAGATATGAACGTTAAATAATCAAGCAACTGATTTTCGGTACCGAATTTCTGACACCCGTAATGTAGCCAAACGTTGCAAAGAGAAGTTTTCATTGTTCTGTAGCACTTCCCATGTTGTTAATATGGGAATTAGTGATTAGTGGGATCGATTAGAATAAAAAAAAAATTAGTGGGACAAACATGTGTAGAAAATCATCAATGGGACAAACAGATTTGGTATGGTTTTTCAAGACTTTCGGAACAAACAATGTTATTTTTTAAAGTTTTTCAAAAATATACATGAAAATAGACTCATTGCTGATAAAAAACGAAAATCGACCAAAAGTAACATGGGACAACTATGCGTAGAACGGCAGTATAGGAAATGAATCTGTTTTCACTGTGTTGAAGAAAATCAAAAGCTACCAAATCAGTTTCTGTTTATACGAAAAAATCCTACTGAAAATGTGGAATTATTCCTACATAACTGACATAAATCGACAGCACTGCAGTAGTTACCTGGGTTACCAATTTTGCACGTTAACAACTGCAGCGAATATCTAGGTAACCTACTACGACGGGCTGCAGCTACGTTCATTCATGATAATGTGATTCATTCATGATTACCATTTGATGAATATTGGAGCGTCGTGAGATGAATAATTGAACTGTGATTCAAGTTTTGAGATAGATATGGATGCGTTGTGAAAAATGGTTTGTTTTACAAAATTCTGGAATAATCTAGCTAATTTTACTAAACATACAATGCTAAACGATTCCATAAGAGCATAAAAGCATATTTAGTTTATTTGTTCAATGATTTCGTAAAAATCCGGTGTTTAATCCGTGCATTTTTCGTAAATATCGGCTTAATGAGATGAATAATGGAGCAGTTCCCCTTTTTTCCTAGAAAAAATTTTTTTTTCGTTTTGTAATCCTATTTGTCACTTCTATCATCTTGCCCTTTAGTTCTTATTTAACTAGAGGAATTATTCAAATTTTTAGTAAATCTATCAACTCCAACCCAAGTTCTTGCAGTTTTGGTGATTTTGGTGGCATTTTTCGAAAAAAATTCTTCAAGGGATGTTTTACCCCAAATCCACACGCTATATAGCAAGCCACGTACGCTAGCCACACACGCTATACAGCAAGCCACACACGCTATACAGCAATCCAAGTACGCTAGCCACACACGCTATACAGCAAGCCACACACGCTAGCCACACGCTATATAGCAAGCCACACACGTTATCAACATGCACACACGCGCTACAGACATGCATACACGCTATAAACATACACCCACGCTATCCCTTTTCGACTGGGCCTATAGAATTGCGTTGGTAGAAGCTGACTTGAACAAAACCCTATCTCTCGCTTTTTGAACATTCTATTCATTGTTTTATTGCTCGCAACGCTAGTGTCAACATCGCAGCTGCTACGAAAAATAAAAAACCGGAGCAAGCAAGTATTTTTATACAGGAATTGCTTCGATTTAGGTTTTGTTATCCGTCATTTTTTACCTACACAATTGTGTGGGCTCGGTCGGAAAGGGCTATACAGCTAGCCACGCACGCTATATAAGCAAGCCACGCACGCTAGTTACACGCTATATAGCAAACCACACACGCTATATAGCGAGCCACATATCTTATATAGCTAGCGACACACGCTGTAGATATTCACACACGTTATGCGCAAACACCCTATTTATACATACGTTCGATGATGGTGGCTTCTCAAACCACTTGGCGGTGCGAGTCTCTTTCAGTTTTGGGTTATATTCACCCAACGATATCTGAATTGGACTACCGCTGGTGGGGTCAGATCGAAGGGAAGCCGAATTGAAAAAGGTAGGAACTGCAGCTAACCACTACCACCGCCGCTGTTTCCCGCTGCTGATCCGCGCTGCCTTCGCCTACTGCCATCGGTGTTGATGTCTGCTGCTGCGGCTTGCTGCTAGTAAACTGATTTGCTTGATTGATTGATTGATTTCTTTTGAAGGGACTTTAACCTGATTTGCTTGAGGAGAAACAGTCTCTTATATAGCCTGAAGAGTGCATTCCCGGCTAACTAGGTACTCCATTCTGTCGTCCTTCTGAGGGAAAGGCAGCAAGTGACCTATCAAAAGTCGACATTTGATTGCTGCAAAAATAACAGAAACCGGTTGGAAACTGACTGAGTTCAAAACGATTTAAATTGGACAATTTTCGTGACGCTCTCGATGTTTTCGGTTTTGAAGTTGGATCCCTGTATTGAAGTTGGGTCCTTGTATATGTTGTCGTAAAACGTATTCTACGTCAAAAATTTAAATTTTGCAAAACTTTCTACCTTGAATAGACAAACAAACGCTGAAAATTTCAGCCCAATCGGAGAACATCAAAACAACATGCGGTTGCGCCTCTCGCGAACTTGTCTTAAAATAGTAGGAGGGTGGTATCCAAGACACGACCGCATAGTTGACGTAGGACTACAATAGTTTCATATAATTATCTTTGAGGCTCTTTTTGATTCGAGCTCGTTTTACTTTTGCCACGGTTCGATTTTGGAACGCATGTGCCAAAAACGAGCGGTTATGTTTGATCACATTTCTTACTTTTCTTGATTATTTCAACCAATTTGAGCTCAACATCCTCCGAAAGAAGGGTATTTTGGCTCTTTATGTTGCCGAAGCGGATGACCGGAATCGGTAAAACGATTTCTGGAATATGACCGCAACATGTGCCGGTAATATAATGATCATGATCTAAGCAGTATTAAGCCTCTAATAACTCGGGTAGTAATATCAAGTATCTAGGTCGTCAGCCTTAATTCATAAAGCGACACCTCAAACGACTTGGAACGGGGTCTGTATTTTGATTATTTATTTGCAGCACTCTATTTTAGAAGAAAAAATGTTCTCTTTAATATTGATGAATACCATTCATTCTAATACAGTCAAATTTCTTCAATACGCGAAAAGGCAAGCTTCTATACAGACCTAAATTGAGTACGATTTAGTAGAAATTAAACAATATTTGAATGTCTTGTGAATAATAGCTCACTCTCCGATCACCAAGCGGCAAAGAGAGTTCGTGGAAAAAATAACGATAAAGAATTACAGTTTTTAAACAAAAATGTATATTCACAGAAAATTTAAAATGGACATGAGAAAAACAGAGGGTAGAGTTCCAAAATAAACAATGCAGATCGCAAAACGATACCTACGCGCTAAGCCAACACGCCCCACTGTGCGTCGACAGCGGCAATGTGGTCTTCACTTAGCTTGGCTGCACACAAATAAATATCGAGTTCTACTGCACTGATAGACGACGAGTGACCAGCGCTCAATTCATACATTGCTCGGTGCTGAACTGTTGCCTGTGCCAGCATGTTCTACTTCAAGACATCAGTTTTAATAACATTCTAACCGCAGAACGTAAAACTGTCTGATAGTGGAGGTGGTTACGAACTTTCCGAAAAAGCTTTACCTTCAAGACATCAAAATGCTCATGCAAGCGTACATTAGTTGACTTATTGGGACGGGGAGATTCTGTCAATTTTTTTTTTGCCACTGCTATACAGGATATCACAGCAGGCAGTTGGTGTCTACTCATGAAGTCTGTGCCAGGCGTGCTCGCATGGGATTGGTACATTGTTCGTGAAAATTCGACCTTGAAACTTTTATGAAATTTTCACTGTTTAACAATAAAATGATAATGATAACTGAGGAATCACAAAATTGTCCATCATTTTATCACTCCAACGACATAGTGATTATTGTAATCCATCATGTCGTTACATCAGTATTACCGTTTGAAATCTTTCATTCCTACGTTACACCTTGGTTTTAGTTTCCGCAGAATGTATCTCGGTATAGTGCGGTTAGACGTAGTCCTACGTCAAAAGTTCAAACACCTACCAGCTACTTACTTCAATAAAGCCAGCCTCACAGTCGAGTTGACGTAAATTCCGTCATTGAATTCTATACTTATACGCAATTTGGAATGCAATTAGAGGTTACATAGAAGGATTGCTATGCCTGCGAAAAACTTGTAAAAGAACGAATTGTGTAGCGTACGAAAATAGCAGTGAAAAGTTTCCTTGTACATAAATGTTTCATAAATTATTGATTACGTCGGCGAATCCGGTTGCTTCAAATTCATCAAGTCTCTTGAACCGAATACTGTTTCTACAACTAAAATGAAAGATTTTTTTTGAATTATAATGTTGTTGATGTTGAAAAAAAAACTAAATAATATATATGAATCTTAGAAAAGTTATGAAATATCATTGATAGAAATATTGGTTTTGGCCTATCAATCAATTTAAGATATATTACAAAATGCTGATTATTTCTTCCAAATTACCGGCATGATAAGTTTAAAAAAATTACCATAACCCATTGGAGTTTTAAAACCAAAAATTAAACACAGTGTCATGTGGCAGCCTGCTAACAAGAAGCACCTTTTTCGGGTAGATAAGCAAAAAAGTCAACAGATTTGAATCTCGTTCGCAATACTCATTTCGACTCGACAAACAAAGTTTAATTAAAGTAGAACCAATGAATCATTCCGTGATTAAAATCACTTTATTCACCGAAACACTGTCACCAATGCTCTTGGTATTAATCATAAAACCGCTCGTGATGTGCGCTCTTTGGTAAGTTCATTTATAAAACGAGAGTTGATCGAAATTATCGTTAAGCTGACATATTTCACATGTTTTCGTAATTAACAAGTGCTCTGTGTCATCTCTCATTCGCCGCCCGCTCGTCGCATGTAAAATTGGTCCTGTAATAATTCAGTCAATAATTGTTACTCTCGTTCTTTTCCGCCTCTTCCATCCCTGGTGTACAGATTCGCTGCTCGGCTCGCATCCACGAGATTTACATGCAATCGACGGAGAAATCCATCGACGAGGAAAGGCCCCGAGTCATCTCGGCAGCGTCCTCCTCTTCATCCTCTTCCTCGTCAGCCAACAGTAACAGCAACAGCATCAACCTGATACAGAACATCCCGTACGATCAGTTCTCGCAGCTGGATAATGAGTTGGACCGGAAAGACTACATTACACATTTACAAGGTAAGCGCCTAGGGCGGTTAATATTGCAACACCATTCCCATTGTCACCCGTATCAAAAGTCGAGCGAACCTGAAGTACGCTACGCATTCGGGAAACGATTGCCACAATAATCCCACCGGAATCGAGTCAATTAATCAATTCGGTTTTTGTCTTCCATGGCTGTACACTTTCTGATCCGTTTGTTTTTTTTTCTCTCTCTCTCTTTCTTCTTTCCTTTGTGTGCTCCCAGGCGACATGTCATCATCGTCGGCAAGTGCGTCCAGGCTGACACGTTCAGAGCCATCGATCAGTTTAACCTGCTGGCGATTCCTAGCGGGGGCGACCGGACTGCTGATAGTTTTTCACCGTTTGCTCAATTTTGACACCATTTCCATAACATGATTCCGTGATGTGCATTAGTGATTCGAGCTTTTTGGTTCTATTCTTTGCCGTTTTTGTTTTCGTTTTTCTTTTTCGTTCTTTCTTCTCGTTGGTGCTTTTTATTCTGCTGAGTTGCTCACAGATTTTCATCGCGGCGTAGAGGAGTAGCTCGGCTCGTCTCGTCTCACGGGTCACGAGGCACGGAACACCGGTAGCATAAAAATCGAGTTCAGCTGGAATGCGAAAGCTGCCTGTCTGGCTGGCTGGTTGCGAAACGGATCCGGCGAACCTGGGCTGCGCGATGGGAAAATCGTGATGAAGGTGTTAATGGCGGCGATGACGCTGATTAATGGAATGTCTGGTGGAAGCGTGGAAAATGTGTGAAAATTTTTGGACGAGTGCAATAGACTTAAGTGAAATAGAGAGAGAGAGAGAGTGAGAGAGAGAGAGAGAGAAGTGAGAGAGGGGAAGAAAAATGTAATTGAAAAACCCCTAGAGCTGTTAGATAAGGGATATAAAATGTAAACTTTTCTTGAATGTACACGCTGGCTGGCGAACGTCATATGACTTTGAACGATAGTCATCCAATCCATCTCGAATGCTTTGACAAGTGAAAACTGTAGCGGGAGTTTCTTTCGTTTTAATTTTTCTCAAGCATCCAGTTCAATTAGCAGAAATCCATCAATACAGTAATGAGTTCTACAATGATTGAGTTTCGTTAGCATTTTAAAATTGTTTAACTTATGGACAGCATATTAAACTAAACTCTACAGCTGTGATTTAGAGAAATATTTTCGCAACAATTCTCAAGAGTAATTTAAATAATTTTATTTTCAGTAGGTAGTGAGCTTCATCACGAGCGACTTGTCACACTCACTGTTATCACCGAGAAATTTTGGGCCAGAGAACAAATTCTTTGTATTCGATCGTCTCAAGTCTAAATCAAAACTTGCTTAAATCTTGGCTAACACACGATGTTGATTTCTTTATGAACAAATGTTTCAGTAAATTGATTCCAAACATAAATTCACTTGTGGTCTAGAAAAAACATAACTCTTTGCCAGATTTTAAGGCATAACTCAAGCATTATTTTGAAAAATGTTTCTCAACTAAATTCAGCGAATATAGCCTTCGTTCTGACTCAAGTTGATGAAATAAATAGATAAGTTGTTTTTTTAGAAAAAAACTGAAATGAAATTAAACGCAAAGTTCATGTACGGCATTCAAACAATCAACATCAGCCAAACTTAGCATTTGTAATTCCATCACACTCCGCACGCCACTAATCCGATGGTGAAATATTCGTCGGCATATTAAAAGTGTATTTCACCGCTCTGCTATGCCTGCTCCCGGATTTGCATTTCCCCACTCGACGGCATCACGAGCTAAAGCGAGAGCCTTCCCCATTCAGCAAGATAGATTGTCAGTCAGATCATAAAGGCTTGTCAGCGTGCTTTCGCCGACTTGCAGATGAAATTTGGCAAGACAGACAAGATGAATGGTTTTTCCTGCTGTTATGACTGTTTTGTGCTGTCATTACCTCTGGCATCGTCATACGCAGTACGCAGTACCGTCGTCATGCCGCTCGGCACAATGAAAGGTCGAAGCGAAATGCAAATCAACCACCACCAAGCCTGGAGAGTGCCACGATTGATGAGCGAGTGCAAGAGTGCTGATGTAACTTCTCGACAGCAGCAAGTCACTTTGGAAATCGTTAATTCATAGAACAGGATAATGAAAATCGCTTCCGCATTAATTTTCATTTCTTTGTTTGCCTATTTGTTAAATCAAACTTTCATGGTAATTTCTGTTCGAAGAGAATGATAAATTTAGATTCGGGGAAATAATTGTAATCTGACTGTAAGCAGCATATTTTTTGTTAATTCCATACAGCCCCGAAAACGTTCGCAATAAAAAATCCACTTCATCACCATCACAGCTTCAATTTCATCTTGTCGTCGCGGATCACGACAATTTCAATCATCTCTTCTTCTTCCAAACAACCAACCAACTGTTGCTGTACAGAGGTAGCGGTTGGGGAAGAAAAATGTCCTCTAGTCCGGAAGCCTACCGGGGTAAGGTTGCTCGTGATGAAGATGTGCAAAATGCAAATGAATAGACCAAAATTATAAAGACAAATATTGTGAATCAAGCCAAACTGAAGCACTGGGTGAGCGGCAAAACTTCGGGAGAATGGGGCAAAACCCGGAAGGGTTTACCTTCCCATCAGACAAAGCGCAGTAATATAGTGAAAAGTGTAAAAATAAACCAAATAACGAGCGCCGCCGACGAAAAAAATAAATAAATAAACTTACTTTGAAAAGGGATGAAACAAACGAAAATCGGGTCGCAAGTGGGAGCCCGTCACCACGCCGCGAAAACACTGTAAGGAGAAAGCTGGATGGCAAAAAAAAAAAACAAAGTTTTATGTACATATTAAGTAAGTAGAAGTAAGAAGCCAGACCCGATGTTGGTCTGCGCCTGTAGTGTTACTTGACAGCAAATAAATGCGCATAAAAAAAGTATTACAGTGCAAGGAACAAAGTTGAAACAGTGTGAAATTTCTGGAGCAATTGTGTTGTTGAATATATCTTGATGCAATCACCCCGTAATTGAGGCAATTGAGCGTGAATGGAGTTAATACTTTTATGCTTTAGAGTAGACGAAATTCAATGAATTTATGTGTGATATAAAGAAGTAAAATACTAATATTTATGACATAGAGAAACCTATTGAGCAGAAAAGGTGAACAGTATAGATTAATTAATTGATAATTATAGTACTGACAACGTAACTTCAAATGCAAATACACAAACTATACTATGACATAGGTGAGGTGGTTTTAGTCGAACGGAAAGATATCACAAATTCGCACATGTTCATATAAAACTGGTCTAAAAATCCTCATTTTCCAAGTTGTCTCATGGTAAGCATTTCGGGGGAATATTTTTTTTAAATATTTGCATTTATTTATAAATAAGAAATCAACTCGAAACCCACAAATAGTTCACACTTTAAAATCTGTTAGTTCAGTAATCTGCCATAATGCTCTGCATTTTAGATGATTTATATTTTCACTTCATTGTCTGCGATCAGTATACAACACGCGAGTGCACGGAATCAGCCTAATTCTTTAGTTCCCAAGCCCGCCTTCCGACGGATTTCAGCAAAATGTCTATAAATCTTTAATAAACATAATTTTTTTACTTATTCCAATTCATATCTTTTTGGCTTAGTCTCAACTATCTATCCAAATACTTCGTTAAACCACACTGCTTTGACCAATAAACTGGTTGCAAAATATAAAAAAAAAATCGAAAAAAACCAGAAAAAAAGTATGTTGCTGCTTACAGTGAAATAGAAACCACTGGTATTCTATTATTTATTGGTAAAAACAAACAAACAATTATTAGTTGGTAGATGGAACATTGTAATTTGCGGTTTTAAAGTTAATTTATTGCAGAAGTAGAAGGAACTTATTAATATTCACTGAACAACATATAAGGCATTAACGTCAAGTTTTTTTTTTGCTGGATAATAGTGTTGTTCAGTGGGATGACGCCTGGCATAACCGCAAATAGTTGTTATATTGTAGATAATTTTGCTGACAATTCTATTGCTATTGACGACGCTGCTTGGAAATACAGCATCGTACTTTGAAAACCGAAAGTTTTAAAAACATCATGTGGCCCAAAGGTAAAAACAACATTGCTAAATTGGATCTTGTCTTCGCAAACCTGCATCAGAATCTCTCAAAATCTTAGCACATCAGACAAATGACAACAAGTTAATCTACTTTAATATATCTACAATACCTGAACGTTTATTTCTAGCACCATCGGACATTAAGTATGGTAGAACACATTTTATGGAACGTGATAGGAACAAATAAGGCACATGGATCACTCGCATGGAGTGTAATGTTTACCTATATTTGCAAACTCGTTAGGACTTTTTTTCATGACCTACATATTTATTTCAAAAGAACATAAAGTTCAGAATCTGAAGGAAAATATATCACCCAGCTGCCCAATCTCTGGCGGGTTTCACATTTTCACAAAGTAACATACACTATTTATGAACTTATTGGATTGATTTTTTTTTTCATCTAACATAAAAGCGTTTTAGAGTTTTTTAGAGGCTTACAAGATTAACTTAATTTTAACTCAATTTACCATATTTATCACCCTATAGGTAACTCAGAGAAAGAGGCTTCTCCCTTCACTCTCTGACTAACGTTTACCTACCTGTACTCTTCTGGACTGTAGTATTTCTTTCGACCCGAATCACTTTTCGAATTTAGATGCCAAGGTTTTGGCTATTCTTACTACGCGCGCGTTAAAACCCGTGAGTCGGTACGCCTGCCAAGAATCACGTGCTAGCACGCGTCACACTATCGTCTGGCGAGTTTTCACTTTGTTTGCTACCGACTTATGCAATGACTTCGTCTGCTTATTTAGCTAGGCATAGCGGAAAGTACAAATGCTTCGCTAACGGTTGCATGTCATGTTTATAAAGTTGCTTCGCTGTTTGTCTTTGCTATATAAAGAGGTATAAAGTACAAGTTCAAAACCCTCCCAGTACTGATAATTCTAGAACTGAGAAAACACTTTGAACCTGAAATTCGGTCGCTGTTTTGGAATTCTAGATGTCGAATTCCGCATTCTGGAAATCTGCAAAAAAAGATCTTCAACCTTGCGAAATGAGTATTTTCGGAATCGGGATTACGATCAGATGTAATATTCAATATTGATAGGGGAACTGTTCCATCATTCATCTCAGCCCATATATTCATCTCATACACCTGAAAACACAAATGAAAACAGGAAAAAAACGCATATTTTCTAACTAAATCAATCTACTAATCCACGGAATGGATTCTTCTTAGTTCACTTTAGATTTCTCATAAAGTAAAATCCTCAAAAACACACTTATAAGCTCCAGATTTGATATTATAGTCGGGCATCTGCACTCGAAAACACATTTATTTCAATTACCTACCTCAGAAAACAAAGTCCGCGCTTTGCTCTATACAGCTACAACGGGACTCGTTCAGCAGCCAACCAAAGTATTTTTCACCACTAGCGGACCACTTTTTATTTTACTCACTAAACAAAATCACTTAATACACTAAGAATACTTTAATCTTTGAAACGTTCTCCTCAAATTTCCAAAAACAAGCTTGAATGAGTAGAAATACATGAGATGATTTTCTACAAACCCTAAATATATGAGATTTTTTTTTTTCATCATCTATGGAATATATGAGATGAATTTCTACAAATCCTAGAATAAATCGAAAGTTGTCAAATCAGTTTCTGTTTAAACGAAAAAATCATACTGAAAATGTTGAATTATTCCGAAATAATTGACATGAATCGACAGCACTGCAGTGGTTACCTAGGTTACCAATTTTGCACGTAACTGCAGCAGATATCTAGATAACTTCCCAAGTAACAATCCAAAGACGATTTCGTTTTATTTATATTTTATAGAAGTTTTATCAAAACATTACTAAATCTATCGAGTTTTATCATAAATTTATTCAAGTACTTGTGGTTTTTATTTATCAATAGTTCCCAAGAGTAATTAAAGAGCACTTGAAGAATCCTCCATAAAATTCCTTCATCAATAAGTGTAATAAGCCTGAGGAGCGGTTTTGAAACGCATTCAATATCCCTTTCAAAATACCTATGAGAAACTTCCATAAAACTTTATTAGAGTTTTACGATAGTTTTATGGTACTTATCATTAAGATGAATCTATCTTGAAAATGTGCCCATAAAATTTTCTTAAGCCCATTTTGTCTCATGAAAGAGCAAAAAAGTTGGTGAAAGAAAAGGATCTAGAGTAAACAAATTTTTTAGCTCATTCAAGCAACTAACTCATACTAAATCAAGTCATCCTAAATCATACTAAATCAAGTCATTTAAGGGTATATTACTTTTGGTGTTAAAAACAGTAAAAACTCAATACTCACTAACGGACATGAAATATAAGATGGTAGAAATTCCAATACAGGTCGGACTCGATTTCTAAAACATTTTCTATTCCGGATAATCGAACCACAGAAATATATTGAAATTTGCGATTAACGATACATAAATAAATTGGTAATTCCTTTTTTTATTTCACTTGTATGATGGAGTGGCGTAACCAGAAATTATTTCTTGAGAAGCAAAAAAGAATAAATTGAAAATTGATTATTCTCAGTTAAATCGAACATGTCCCAAACATGCCGTAAATGACATAAATGGTAACAAATATGCCAGAAGGGGTGGTAAAGACAAAATTTCGGAATGAAAATCAAAACGATCACCGAAAAAATGAAATTCCGGATAATCGAATCTAAAATTCCGGATAATCGAGTCCGACTTGTACCTGAGAATGACAGAGGAATGGTATTCATTCCCCTGTTTCATGCAATATGTTGCATTTCTTCATTTTGCTCATGTTTAGGCCCAAATTATAAAATACACCGGATGTTTATTCTGAACCATTTATAGTTTTTTGTTCAAAAACCGCTACAAGTAACACTTTTCCAACAGCAATGATCACAAAAATGGTGCTTGACTGTAAACAAACAGTTGTTAAACGGGAGAGGGGACTATCTCAGATAAAATTTGTTTGTCTTGAAAAGTTCAAGCAAGTTTTATTCAAGCGCAAGTATACTAAAAGTATACTTCAAGCGTCGAGATACTAAAAAAATCTTATTGGTCTTGCTCAAGAAGTTTTAGAAGCCGTCTTATGAGGGATTAAAATAAAACCAACAACAAATATGGCGAACAGACTGTGACTAACTACGTCAAAATAATAGCCATTTGTGATTAAACGGTAATAAAAGGCCGAGATTCTTAATGCTACTAATAATTCTGGCAGTTCAGTAGTGAATGTTGACCTTGCTGAACACAAACTTTAGTAAAATGTTCCGTAGTCCAGCAAACCCGAACTTAACGAAAATTCAGATATATTTTTTATTTTCTAAATAAATTACTAATTTTGCAGTAATATTATAGCGCGTTGAAAATAATAAACTTTTTTGTCATATAACGTATAAACTTAACGTGGCAATTAAAAATTTACAAATATGATCTTGAAAATACATGTAGATTTATCTACCTATTTTATTCAACGACTGCGATGACATTCATTTTGGAGAAAGAGTAGATCGATGGGGTTTGTATCATAAATTGATCTATATAAAAAAAATAAATTCTGTTCATAGCGAAATAAACTAGAAAGGAGAGTTGCGAACCTGATTTATAAAACTCTCGAAATTTGTCACAGTTTTTTCATGGTTGTGAGCAACTCCTGAATGTCATCATGAGTACATATCGATAAAAATATAGAGTTTTAAGCAAACTTTAGGAACTATTCTTGAGAACCTTCTCTAGCTTGGGCCTCCTTGATCTCATGGGGATTTTACGGCTGATTTGTAGTAGTTTGTGAGAATAATAAGATTTATGCCCTGTTTTAAAGAACAAGCAATCAAAACTTCTTTAAGTACATCTTAAAACTGATATTGTTACTTGGGCTACTACGACGGTCTATGGCTACGTTCATTCATGATATTGTGATTCATTCATGATTAACAGTGTGATGAATATGGGGGCGTCGTGAGATAAAATTGAACAGTAATTTAAGTTTTGAGGTGGATATGGAAGCGTTGTGAAAAATGGTTTGTTTTACAAAACTCAGGATAAATCTAGCTAAGTTAACTGAATTTCCAATGCTGGGCGATTCCATAAGAGCATGTTAGCGTATTTTGTTTATTTGTTCAATGATTTCGTGAAAATTTGGTGTTTAATCCGTGCATTCTTCGTGAAAATCGGCGTAATGTGATGAATAATGGAGCAGTTCCCCTAACAGAAATTATTTGGAAAAGTTGCACAATCTCTCAAAATCATTATTCTCTCGCCTTTCAGTGTGAGAACAATGTAATGAGGACTACTATGTTTCTTAAATACTACGTACGGAAGAGTTGTAGTGTCGTTGTCAAGGCGATTTTTATGTGAACGAACACTTGTTTATGTTTATTTTTAACATATGAACTATATCATTAAGACGACAATTCCAAAAGAATTTGCTTCCGCGTTTTCCGATATTTTCCACCAACTTACCGTTTAATTTCTATAGCGTGACTGTCAATAATGGTTAAGGTCACAATAATCTTTAAAAAGTGGCAAGCTTCTGACAAGACCCGGATACTTTCGAGAAAATGACTAGTTTTGAGCTGGAGGTAACCCCACAATGGGGAGCTCCGTAGCCGCAAGGTTGCAGAGTCTGCTTTGGTAAGCGGGTGGTCGTGGGTTTGAATCTTAGTAGAATCAGGCCATTTGGTTGTCAAAGGACTTTAGCATGGGTTCATTCTCAGGCTCCCCACCTCGTACCCTTCCTTCAATCTGAATTCTACAGTACCTCTGTTGACTCTCCTTCTAACAAAAAAAATAAGTCCCTATTATAATAAAACTGGTGTGAGTAACATATGAAAGTTCTCTCCAGGGAATTGTTATTAGGCGAAATTGTTAGGATGGACAGAAGCTCGGTATAGTAGAGCGGTAAGCTTGAAACGGAAAGGTACAACTTACACACAAGCACGGATATGAATGATAAGCGTATCACTTACTTCAATAGTGATACTGCCAATAATATGAAGTGCGGAGTACAGAAAATACTTGGGCAATATCACAATAGATCTAATCTCTGGTCACAATGATGAGTCCACACAGAAATAAAAAACCCACAATGCGACATTTAACGGAATAAAATAGCTCACAAAAAACGGTAACAAAAATCAAAGTTCGAAACCACTGGTCAACACAGGTTTCGCCCTAGAGCTCAAACTGAAAAAAATGAAATGTGCATGTATAAAGGGTTCGCCACAGAAGGCAGAATCACAAAAGGCAGAAGCACGCAAGGCAGAATCATGAAAGGCAGAACTCTATGACCGTACACACAAGGCAGAGAATTTCAAAAGGCGGAAATACTAAAGACAGAGTCCATGGAAGCAAAACCTGACTCACGGTAGCCAAGTGCTTGATGGCAAATTGGTGCGAATCCTGGTCACGGTACCAAAGCTGCTACTTTACATTTATTATTCATTATTATTTGGTGACCAGAGTTTATAACGTCGCAAGTAATGACCACTTTTGGCGTGAGGTGCAAATCAAGCGACGAAGACGCATAATCGAGAGCAAGGAATCGAGGCGGCGCAAAGCCGCTGTGGTTTCTGCAGTCCGAGCCGGCCGCCAACCCGCCGTCGGAAGCGGCGGCCTCTCGCAAACAGGTTTTCTTTCCCTTAGTGAACAAACGGTAAGGACAACTTACAGTTAGACAATAGAGTCGGCCAAAGGCCGCGAGTGTATGTTATTAGAGGGAAAATTGATGACTATGATTTATTTTCCGCCTTTCGTAGGAGACCCGATTTTAATTGCCTATCGAGGGTTGTGTGTGTGAGTATGTGTTAGGTGTGAGCGCTTGCGGTGAAATTTCAGCTCACGGTACGTACCGGCTACTCCGCTGGGTTCTGGTGATGCGATGCTGCGTACTGCTGGTCGCGGGGGAGGGGGAAACTTGGTTGTTGCTCGGTTTTGATCGGGTAGGCCTAATAGCAATGGCGGAAAAGTGGCTTGTCGGAATAGCGGCGACTTGGTGACTTCCTTCTTTGGCGCAATCGATGTTCCGTCTGGATAATTTTTTTAAGCTTATGTCACATCTTAATCCCTCGCCCATTTTTCGCATTCTCGTAAAATTACATACTCTGCCTCTTTTACAAATAACTTAATTTTTTGACTTTTTTATTTTTTAGTATGCAAACTTTTATATTTTACGATTTTTCGACTTTCTTGGTGCATTGAATTAAAAAGGTAAACTAATTTAGTTTGGTGATTTTCCATTTCCTCAACTTTTTTACATTTTTGTCTAAAGAAAAATTATTTTTTGACAGGTTGACGCATAGAAAAATTATTTTTTGACAGGTTGACGCATTAATTTTTAACCCTTCGATTTGATAACATAGTTTTTAAATTCACAAACTACTAAATTCTTCGACTCGATGCATTTCTTACTTTTTAACTTTTTGATTCTCTAGATTTTCTTGATTGTTTGGCTTTTGATTTATCCATTTTTTTACCTTGCATTTCGTGATTGATTTGCGGGATGATTTTTAGTTGATTCATCTAATTTGATAGCCAATTTTGTGCATGCAAATTTTCATTTTTTAGGGTGTTCCACACAGTTAATCACACATTCCCACAAAAGTAAGAAAACTTTAGAAATTCACAGGCGATCCAATTTTATCGTTTAGTATTAAAATATTGATAAATTGTAATGAAGATAAATATTTCCTAAATCACAATTTATCAATATTTTAATAATACCAGTTACTCTGTTATTATAGTTTTTAATATGTATAAGCTTTCTATTTTAATTGTAAATTTCCATACGACGAATTGAAGCGGAAGCCTTGCGTTGGAGGTTTTTTTTGACAAATTTTCAGTAGTCAGAAGAACAAACAGTTATTCTTTCGTTCACAATCTATTTATAGGAAAATATACGAGCAGGAATCAAAGGTGAGCAGCAGTGTTGAAAGAAAAAACTCACAACACGTGGGTGACTTTTAAACATATTTTTGTCAGCTGAATGCGACGTGCTACATAGCGATGTTCGCAATACTCACTCTATATTACAGGGTGCCAATAACGCTTGTCTACTGAGATTATATTCCATTGCATTTCAGTACCAGTTTACTGCTGCCGTCAATCCTCGCAAGCCGTGCAGGTACGGAGCACGGTACGTGTTTTGGTGTGAAATTGTACTGTACTTCGGTGGAAATTATGATTCGTAATGTGTCACTCACTCTAAGTTGAAATATGTCGGACGGTATTACCAAGTGTATTGAGTTCGTTTTATGGATGCTAAAATAGAGTTCATTTTTTTTTTCTCAATTATTCAAACAGCGCATCAATAATCAATACTTATTTAATCTGTATGCTAATCGTGAATTATTCTCAATGTTACTCGATTACTTATTGGATATTGCTCGAGTGCAACACTATCTATCAACTGAACCGTCAAGATCAGTAACTTTCTGCCTTCCGAACTCCATTTGCGCCTTTCTGCGATGTCTTTATAACGCCTTTTTATGCAGTCACAAAGCTCAGCTGCTTTTGCGTCGCTATCGTTCTCTGAAAACTCGATACACTTTGTTGTATCCATACTTACTACTGTGGGTCACAGCCGAGTGAGAAGGCAAAGTACGGTGGTAAACCGTTTTTTTTTTTCACATCGATGATGGAAGCGCAGGATGCAGTGACAGTGGTGACAAACCGAGCGAGAACGCGGGAGCAGCCGTTCTGAGATGATGATGACGACGACGACGACGACGACAACAAGCTCAACCGGATTGGAAATAGGATTGGAAATGGAAATTTTCCAGACGATTTG
The DNA here is from genome assembly GCF_029784165.1 of Wyeomyia smithii. Taxonomy (NCBI): domain Eukaryota; kingdom Metazoa; phylum Arthropoda; class Insecta; order Diptera; family Culicidae; genus Wyeomyia; species Wyeomyia smithii. The sequence continues at coordinate 58,329,309 of NC_073696.1, forward strand.
GCTGCTTGTTTTTTTGCTTCCCTGATTAAATCACTTATTTAATCATACTGTTTCCTGCGAGATTCTATACCTGCCAGAACAGCAACAGCAGGAAGCACGATGTTTATGTGCACCGGCAGAAATCAAATGAAACAATTCAGTTAAGCTGGCTTGATTAGCCAAACGAAAGCAACTTTATTGAAATATAAAAGCTTCGAGCTGCATTTGTTAACGTTTAACGTTTTAATGTTTCTACTGATCATTCTCAAATCTAATCGGATATGTTTTTCTACAACTCTTTTTTTAACTACAAACAGCTCAATTAAAGATACGGTAAATATGTTGAAAAAAGATAAATGAAAAATAGTACCACGACCTGCCATCGCACAGTGCATCATGACACAAAACTAAATGCGCTCAAGAGGCGAGAGGTTTCCTCAACCATACTCTTAAGTGAATCTTGCTCGTTTTTTTTTCGCTCAACATTTCCCTTACAGCATCGCGATGGTGTTCGTGGACTAGTTGACAAAAACAGCTAATCTACAAACACGCTTCACGGACGTTAAGAGCCGCAGGGCACTCACTTACTGTTCGTGATTCTGCGAGCAACGGCGTTTCCATACACGTACCGAGAGCGACGGATGGCGGATTGGTGGCACTTCAGCATGCAGGATCAAGTACGCGGTGCTAAGCGAGGATGACACGACCGATGCGCTACTCTGCTTGCATGATAATGACTTTGTATGGTTCTGTTTATACTCCCATCCTGCCTTCCAACCGCTCGATTGTTGCTTTTGGTTCTGATGATGTCGACGACGATGATGCTGAGGACGACCCGCGCTGCAAACGGTAACAGCAAAACGAGGGAAACTCTTCCAGGTTGACTCACTTGAGTCTTTCCCACACGTCTTTCCATGCTGATTTCTTTTATTCGAAGTGGGTTCACAGATGGAAGCGTTGAAGAAACACAGCGAAGAAAAACAATAAAAATGAATTATTTATAAGCTCTGGATTATTAAAGAAGTTATTAATTAGAAAGATGAGAGCAAACATGACAAAGGGAGAGTAATTTTGGTCGGCCTTGCAGGATGGAGTTTGCTTACCAAAAATGTACAACATGCTACCTAAAACAGCAATTCCCGCTATTACCACCACTCCGTCGCGGTGGCGGTGGTATCACAAGACTACAACCAGAAGCGGCACCGGAATGTTGCGGACCGGAAATGGGCTCCATGATAGCTGTCGACAAATATCGGTAAAGACGGCACTTCGCTAATGAGCCTTGTCATGTTTTTCTTCCGCTTACTGCAATGATGTTGATTGTATTTTATTGCCGAAAAGCATATATAAGTTCATCATGTGTGGTTTGGCGGAAAGTGTTTTGGAGTTATAAATCTAATTAGAAGGGCTTTTTACCAGTTGCTTGATAACATCTTTGCGTGTGCTTGAAATTGCCTCATACATGGGGAAAATTTTTCTTTTGGTAAACTGAAAGTCACCAAAGTTTGGTTGGCTGATGATACTCATTTAGGAGTTTACGCCGTGAACGTTATAAACGTGTAAATCATAGAGGATATACTTATTGTTTAATATCATTATGCTTTATCATACTTATTTTGCAGATGAAATTGACAGGTTATATAAAAAATTATTGCGAAAAGCATTCAACATACTCCAATACTTTCATATAATAATAATTTAGCTTCAAGTTTCCATAGAATTTAAATTCCTCTTTATTTTTCAATGCGTCTTCATTAAACAACCGATGCCGTGAATCGTTATCCGGTGCATTTCAAAGTATCACTTCGATTCAACGATAATTTTACGAGTGCACTCGTGCACTGAGCCAAGTGCCTCCACTTTATAAATTGAGCATCCCGTAAGGACGTAGAGGTACGAGTGCGATTCACCCAAAAGGAGAAGGTTAAACAATACCGCTTTCAAACAACCTCTAGCAGGTGCTTATGATGAAGATGAAAAGCAACAACACCGCGTCAGTCGTGCGGGGTCTACTTGCGGAGGGGGAGGGGGGGCGGTCAAAATAGAAGAAAAAAAAAGATCTTGAAGAGGCCAGCGGACCGAAGGTTGATCAAAATAAAGTTCCAAATTTATTAACAATATATGTCAGGTTGAGTGGCGTGTTCAGTTCACTTATCGCTGGTGGTTCTGCCTACTAGAGGAACGAGGGGAAAGAGAGCTCATTCATTTTGGAATGATGTTAGACAGGTGTTGGGGGGAGCAAGCAACCAACCGTTGAATGGGGCTTGTAAGGAAGCACCGTCGGTCGTTTCGATGGAAGGTCAGGCTGCTTTTGGCCGACGCACAAGGCGATAAGATATGAACTCGGCGCTACGATTATGATTTTTTGCTCCATTCAGGGCCATTCGAGATGAAAAGGGTATTGATGAGGGGCGTATGTTTGTGTGAGTTGAGCGGGGAACTTGTTCGTTCACCGTAATCCGCCTCAAATAGTGAAAAACCTTTTCTCAACCAATTGGCAACGCATGTGCGTCACGGAAAGCACCCAGACGCACTAGCCAAATTAAGATTGATAGATTTCTGAGGAGTTTTTTTTTTCTATGAGGTACAAATTTATCAAATTTGTAATGATTTGTGACCTTAGTTTTACACGTTAAAAAACCCTGGTTGAGAGGGATCAGTTTTCCACTTATTTATTTTTAGTAAAAATCCGAAGTTTTTTCACAACCCACGGTAAAACCACCTTGCAAATATTTTTTCATTGAAATCCTCACTATCGACTGCTACGTGCAGTCCAGTGTCCCTCATTTAAAAGGAAAACTTTCCTGCGAAGGTCGAAGAAAAACGAAGAGAATGTCACCCTTGGTTATGAAATAACTTCCTCGCAACTGCGTGCATCATTCCGAGATGTGATTAGATTGAGTAAGAAATTGCTGGGATACAGCAGAAGGGCAGGGTATGACAAGTGCGCAAGCCTCTTATGCTACCCCGCCGGGTGGGAGCTGTTTTTCTGCTAACGGGAATTTGTTGTTGTCGTTTCTCATTTCCCCACCGTGCGACGTTTGGAGATCGTGGTCACAGGTCGTAAATACTGTAACGTAATGATGTTTGCACTGAGTCGCCTGATCAACGGAGGTGTTCGGCGGGGTTTTGTTTTCTCGCTGTGACACTTTGGGCGATAGGCTCTAGCAACGGTTTTGAGTCGAAGTGAAAGTTGTCTGGAAAACATCATAAAAAAGTATATGTATATTTTTGTCGGATGCCAGCTAAAAGGAGGGCATGTTTTTGATCACTGGTTGCATATTGAGGATAAGCTGAAGTAGCCATTGTAATAATGGGCTTTATCAAATTATTAAGAATAAGTTGCTATTCACACTGTTTGGCTGAAAATAATCAGGCGCCTCCATTAAATCCAAATCAGTGGAGACGCTGAATGATGCAAATCAAGATCTTATATATAGGAACCATCATAAATACATAGGTACCGTTAATGATTAGGGGGCTGATTTCCAGCCTAGCGAACCCTGGATGCCCGCTAGATCCAACCCGTAAAGGACCCGCGACAGTCCTCTGGCTTGGAGCCATAACGATAAAGGAGGCTTGCTCCTCCCGTCACGGTCACTCCGGTATCGTCCTGTGCCTGTCGTTTCACTTCAACGAGAGAAGACTAGAATGAAATAATAGCAACCAGCGTTTGAGTTCGTAAGCTCCCGCTCCCCCTCCGTCGTTAACCACAGCAGCGTCAACTCGCAGCAGCAAAGAAGCGGAACATCACCCCACAGCAGCGGTACGTACCGATCATCTACCCACAATCACACTTACAATAAAACAAGATCAATAAATTACGTAAAATCCCGGTCCTTTCAATAAACTTGTTTTCTTAGATAATTAGTTGCTTTTTAAATACAAATTAAAATACCACAATAGCCCGAATAACAAGATGAAAATAGTCCGCACAGTTGATCGTGGTCAGCCGATCCTAGCTCCATAGTCAAGGGTCTCTTGCCACTGAGCTTTTTTCCGGTATACCGACAGTAATTTAAAGTCAGATACAAGTCCTACGATGGTACGATGGTACGAGGTACGATGCTGGCCTAACAAGCCAGTCGCCGTAGGTTCGAGTCTCGGCTCAGGAGAGACTGTTAATGTCAGTAGGATCGTAGCGCTAGCCCCGCAATTGTCCTGTACACTTTACAGTTGGCTGCGAAGTCTGTGTATAATAAAACAGAAGGTCGAGTTCCGAATCGCAATGTAGCACCAAGGCTTTGCTTTGCTTTAAGGTAACTGTTTCACTAAAATAAAGTTGCCTTTTTATTTAAAAACAACTGTGAGAACTGAGTTGCGAATCGTCAAAATATTATTGATGTTCAGAAAGTCAAAAAGTTAAGAAGATGAAAATCGAACAATAAAAAAGTTCGAAAGTCAAAATGACAAAAAGTCAGAGAGTTAAAAATTTAAAATTTTTGATGCAATAAAAAAGTTGAAAAATGAAACAAGCCAAAAATAAAAAAGTCATGAGAGCTTGAAGAATCTGCAATTAACACAATTGAATTCATTACAATTTAATGGCCTTCAGAAGGAGTTTTTGGCGATCCTGAGCCTAATTTGGGATCATATTCTTTTTTGGATTTTTTCTGGACTTTAGAAAGGCTTTTCGGCCATTCTAAGCTGTATTTGGGATAATTTTTTATTAGGCCTTTTTGGCCTTTAAAAAGGCTTTTCGGCAATTCTAAGCTAAATCTGGGATCAATTTCTTTTTTGGCCTTTAGATAGGGTTTTTGGCGATTCTGAGCTTAATTTGGGTTTTTTTTTATTTTTCTGGCCTTCAGAAGGGGCTTTTGCGATTCTGAGCTTAACTCGAGTTTATTTACTTTTTTGACTTTTTGTGGCCTTTTCGGCCATTCTATGCTTAATTCGGGATCATTTTTGTTGGCCTTTTCTGGCCTTTAGAAGAGGTTTTTGTGATTCTGAGCTTAATTTAAGATCTTTCTCTTTTTTGGTCTCTTGTGGCCTTAAGAAGGAGCTCTTGCGATTATGAGCTCAATTTGTGATTATTTTCTTTTAAGGCTCTTTTTTGGTTTAAGAAGGCCTTTTCGGCCATTCTAAGCATAATTTGGGATGCTTTTATTCCTAGCTTTTTGTGGCCTTTAGAAGGCCTTTTCGGCCATTCTGAGCTTAATTTGGGATCACTTTTATTTGGCCTTTTTTCCTTTAGAATGGGGTTTTGACGATTCGGAGATTAATTTGAGATATTTTTTTTTTGGCTTTTTCTAACCGGTTAAAGGGCTTTTCGGCCGTTCTAAGCTTAATTGTCCTTTTCTGGCTTTGGGGTTTTCGGTAATTCTGTGGTCAGATTTGGATAATTTTGTTTTAGCCCTCTTCTGGCCTTCAGAAGGGGTTTTTGGCGATTCTGAGCTAAAATTGGGATTATCTTCTTTTCTAGCTTTTGGGGCCTTTAGAAGACCTTTTCGGCCATTCTAAGCTTAATTTGAGATCATTTGCTTTTTGGCCGTTACCAAGGGGTTCTTGGGGATCATTTTTTTGCCTCTTCTGGCCTTTAGAAGGGCTTTTCGGCTATTCTATGCTTTGGGCTCATTTTCTTTTTTGGATTTTTTGTGGCCTTTAGAAGTAGTTTTCTGAGCGATTCTGAGCCTAATTTGGGATCATTGTCTTTTTTGGCCTCTTCTGCCCTTTGGAAGGGGCTCTTGCGATTCTGAGTTTAATTTGGAATAATTGACTTTGCAGGCTCTTTATTGGCTTTAGAAGGCCTTTTCGGCCATTTTAAGCCTAATTTGGGATCATTTTCCTTTCTAGCTTTCTTTGGCCTTTAGAAGGCCTTTTCGACTGTTCTAAACTTTTATTGTGCAAGATTGTCATATAATAATTTAAATATGTTTTCGATACTAAACTAGCTAAAAGTTGTGTTAAAAGTCGTGCACATTCAACCAAGCACAAGCTCGCTTCTCCTTTGCTCGCGGATGGATTTTTGCTTTGGGCTATATAATAGCCTGCGTCGTCTCATAGCAGTCATTAGGGACGAATGATCGTTTGGGGATAAAGTCCCTTCAAAAGAAATCAATCAATCAAATCATAGCAGTCATCAGTTAACAAGTGGAAGGCCACTAGAACGGTACTGAATAATCAGCAGCGGTAGCTGATTCCAGTGGCGAAACTGAGCTGCAGCAGAACCAGAGCGGTGGTATCAGGCAGCAGCGGCGGAGGTAGTGGGCAGCTGCATTTCTTAATTCAGTTCGGTTCCCCTTCGATCTGAGTTGGACCCCACCAGCGGTAAACCAATTCAGATATCGTTGGGTGAAAACAGCCAGAAACTGCACGAGCCAGCACCGCCACTAGGAAAGCTACCGCCATTTAGTGTGTGTGCAGTGTGTACATATAGCCCCTGTGCATCTCGTGCATCTGCATAGCTATGACATTTGCGATGATAGGGATGATAGCTAACCAACCCATGTGTATCGATAGCTAGAGCTGTTGCGCGTGGCTAGCTATAGCGTGTGTAAGACATAGCATGTGTAGCATATTATGGCTATTGCGTGTATATCTTCAGTGTGTGTACGGATAGTTATAGCGTGTGTGTGGATAGCTGCTGCGTGTGTAATGATTAGTTATACTGCCGGTAACCGCAAGTCAGTCCCATCTGTAAAAAAGTTAAAACGAGAAAACAGCTTCGAAAGACATTTCATTCACGCTCAGTTATCGCTTATTTAAGATGAATTATTTCGACAATATTCATGCTTAAATATAGTTTGCATACTAGCCTGCACTAATTACGTTGTAAAAACCATTGATATAATTGGCTGTATGATAAAAACCTTGAGTGTGACTGACTTGCCGTTACATTCTACACCGAAGAGAAAGTAACCGCAAGTCAGTCACATTGCCATGTTGAAACTATAATGCGTGTTGACGTGTTGTTATTCGTTGCCGTGGAAAACTGTCAATCCTTCGCTGTTAGGAAGTGTATGTCCATGAGAACCTTTTAAGAAATGTCGACGTTGGAAAATCTCATGATGTACGGAACCGATGAAAGCTTATCCGGTGAGGACTCGGATAAAGAAACTGAAGCCGGGACTGCAGTTGGTTCATCCGACAACAAATGTCAAGATGATCCAAATCCATTTGAGGTTCGAGCATCACCTTTGGAGATTTCTTGGAACGATTCCCTGGATTCTGATGGAAGTTTTTTCGAAACTCAACATTTTGCGGATAGATCTACGAAGAAGCGAACCAAGAAAAAAATTGACTTGGATTCGTATTAGCAGAAAATCGCTCCACATAAATTCATCACCAATTCAAACTAAAAAATAATCCCAATAATTGATAATTATTACTAGGTTACTTATTTTCATCTAAACGGTCGTATCGAACTCTTTTTTACTCCCCATTCATTTTACTGTTGTATTATGCATGTTTTTTTTTTTTTTTTTTTGTAAATCGGGACTGACTTTCGGTTTATTTTTCTTCTGGGACTGACTTGCGGTTACTTTGCCTAATGTGACAATTCGACTTGGTATTGATTTTCACTTTTGTTGAACAAACCACTATTTTTTATCGGTACATCTGAAAGTATACTCAAAGCTAGGCCAAAATACGATGCTAACTCAAAATAGACAAAATTACAGATGGGACTGACTTGCGATTACCGGCAGTATAGCGTATGTATGGATAGTAATAGCACATAGTTGGATAGCTTATGCGTGTGTATAGATAGTTGTATCGGATGTATGGATAGGAATAGCGTCTGTATGGATAGCATTAGCATGTGTGTATAAAAAACTATAGTGACAGCGTGTGTATGAATAGTTTTAACGTGTATATAGATAGTTATAGCATGTGTGTGGATAACTATAGCGGGTGTTTATCGAAGATTATTATTGTCATTAAAAATATTAAAACGTCTTAACGAACACAGTTGTGAATTTGATTTTACAGCAGCGATTTTAACTTCTTTAGCCAGTCTTTATTCATCGAGGAAAAATTACTGCCTATGAATGATCAACACTTATTTACTGGAAATTTCATTTAGATCAAGAAAGGTTCATTTGAGTATCATAAATTATTGGTAAAAAGAGTTGCAAGTTTTTTCAATGAACATTCATTAAATTTTCGTTTTCGTTTCTCGGTGCGCGGTTTTGATTTTGTTTCTCGCACACAGAGAAAGAAACAAACTTGTCGCTATCGTGAAAAATAACAAAACAATTAGAAATGCTCTAAATCACAATTGAAGAAGTTAAGATATTTTCCTGTCACTCGCCAAAACCTTGATAACAACTACCGAAAAACGTGTGATCGAGCTCTTGCTATATTAGGTTATTGAAATAAACGTATTTTTTTTTTTTTTTTGAATACATGAAGTTATATGCTGGGCTGGAGCTAACCTATCATGAGTTTTATCGATTTAATGTCAAACAATTTTTAAATTTAAAATTTTCGTTTGAATCGTTCTGGGCTCCGATTTCAGATAGTTTCGTTAAGTTTGCTTTTTGCTTAGATAGGAAATTTTTACCAATTCGCTCAATTAAATGATTGTCTTAGTAGTGCAGCTATGAACAAAGGTTTGATTCGAATATGTATGAAATGACAGCGATTGAATAAAAGATATCCATTCTTGTAGTATATATTATTATTTATAACGTTTTAACGTCTCAGCATTCATAAATGCACTGTTAGATAAAATTGCAGCAAATACAGTTGCAATTCTCTCTATTATTTGTTTTAATGGAATATAAGAATACCGTAGTCCAACGTCATGCGGTCGTGTCTTGAATACTACCCTCCTACTTTTTTCTTTTTAGGCTCTTTCTTGGCTTTAGAAAGCCTTTTCGGCCATTCTAAGCCTGATTTGGTATCATTTTCTTTTCTAGCTTCTTGTGGCATTTAGAAGGCCTTTTCGGCCGTTCTGAGCTAAATTTGGGATCATTTTCATTTCTAGCTTTTTGTTGCTTTTAGAAGGCCTTTTCTGCCATTCTGAGCATATTTGGGCTCACTTTTTTGCCTTTAGAAGGGGGCTTTGGTGATTCTGAGATTGATTTGAGATCATTTTTTTTTGGGTTTTTCTGGCCTGTAAAAAGGCTCTTCGGCCATTCTAAGCTTAATTGGTTTTTTCTGGTTTTGGGGTTTTTGGTGATTCTGTGGTCAGATTGGGATAATTTTGTTTTAGGCCTTTTTTGGCCTTCAGAAGGGGTTTTTGGCGATTCTGAGCTTAGATTGGGATCATCTTTTCTAGTTTTTCTGGCCTTTTCGGCCATTTTAAGCTGAATTTGGAATCATATTTTTTGCTAGCTTTCCGTGACCTTTAGAAGGCCTTTTCGGCCATTCTAAGCTTAATTTGGGATCATTTTCTTTTTTAACCTTCAGGAGGGGGTTTTGGGATTCTTCTTGAGATTATTTTCTCATTTTGCTTTTCCTGGCCTTTAGAAGGGCTATTCGGCCATTCTAAGCTTAGTTTGGGATCTTTTTCTTTTCTTGGCTTTAGAAAGAATTTTCGGCCATTCTGAGCCTGATTTGGTATCATTTTCTTTTCTAGCTTCTTGTGGCATTTAAAAGGCCTTCCTGAGCCTAATTTTAGATCATTTCTTTTGGCCTTTTCTGGCCTTAAGAAAGGCTTTTCGGCCATTCTAAGCTTAATTTGGGATCATTTTCTTTTCTAGCTATTTGTGGCCTTGAGAAACCCTTTTCGGCCATTCTAAGCTTAATTTAAGATCATATTTTTTGGTCGTTTATGGCCTTCAGAAGGGGTTTTTGGCGATTCTAATCTTTATTTGGAAACATCATTTCTATTGGCTTTTTCTGGCCTATCAAAGGGGGTTTCGGCAATTCTGAGCTTTTCATTTTCGTTTTGGACCTTTTCTGGCACTTAGAAGGGATTTTTGGCGATTCTGAGGTCAATTTGGGATCATTTTATTTTAGGTCTCTTCTGACCTTTAGAAGGGGTTTTTGGCGATTCTTAACCCTATCTGGGATCATTTTCTTTTTGACTTTTCCTGGGTTTTGGGAGGGGTTTTCAGCCATTTTGTGGGTTTTTGAAGGGCTCTTCGGCCATATAATTTAGGATCATTTTCTTGTTGGCTTTTTCTGGTCTTTAAAAGGGGTTTTCGGCCGTTCTAAGCTTAATTTGGGATTATTTTCTTTTTTTGCCTTTCTAGCGTTTAGAAGAGGTTTTGGCCATCCTGATCTTATTCTGGGATCAGTTTTCTATTTTGACCTTTTCTGACTTTTAGACAGGCTTCTGAATACTCCTCTTCGTTGGAATGTGTAGATGTAAAATATTGCGCTTGATACCAGTAGGCAGTAAACACGAGTTGCATATGCATGCAACTCATAGTTTGCTTGATTTGATACAGCTCTTAAGAAAACACAAATCAAAAGTAGCCATTTTCACAACCACGAACTTTTATAAACGCAATACAAAAAAGAACACTGTGATTCATGGTGCATAGAAAAACCGGAAACTTACACATCTCCGATTGAGTGAGCACAGATTTTAGCTGCTCAGTTCTCGACGGAGTAAAAATTTGAAATCTAATTGTGATTCCGAACGAATCCTTTATAGAATGAAATTGCTCTCGGGTGTTGTAGGATCTCGTTTGCTTTGCCCAAATAATGCAGCTGGCATAGCTTGGCTACTAGTAAAGATTGATATTATAGCGTTTCGCGTTGACGGTGTTAAAAGAGATTTTAAAGGCTGTTCGCATCTACGCGAACTTACATTTGTAGTTATCAAAATGTGCGTGATGAGCAAAAATATTTCCTTCTTTCTTGTTCGCTCGCAAATACTAAACAAATATCAGAAACGCCGTCAACGCGAAATTACAAAACCAGATAACATTGCATCATGGTTAGCACAGTAGCTGGAAGAGCAAAATATGACACTACATACTTGTGAGCAGAGCCTATCCAGCCGATCGGCACAAATTGTTATCAGATGTTACTCTGATCGATTCTTCCTACCTCTGTTCAAAAAGAGCATATATATAATAGCGAACCTAATAATAATACTGCGAAACAGCACAGTAGGACATTCAGCACCAAACAGTTTTCCCCAACGAACGATTGCGATATTTTCATCAGCTAACTTGATCGCTCTGACATATTATTTCATCAGGCGAAAATGATAAAAGAGTTGGTGTATTCGAAAGCCTACCTTTAGAAAGCGTTTTTAGCGATTCTGAGTGTACTTTGGGATCATCTTCTTTTTTAGTCATTCTGAGCTTAATTTGGGATCATTTTTTTAGCCTTTAGAAGGGCTTTCATCCTCGCAGTTTTATCGTTTCATTAAAAAAGTTCCCTGTCTCTTTTTTTAGTTCTCGCTTATTTTCCGTCGGTCTAGTTCCGCCACTGTTGTTGTGCCAATCACTGACGCCCTGCACTATAAAACAATCAATCATAAAGAAGTTAAATAAATCAAATGATGAGATTCAAAAAATGAGTACAACATTAAAATTGGCCTGCTGACGTATTCCATTGCCGGGTAAAAAAAATTGTCAGATATGAGCACTTAAGTTTAATTAATTAACATTATGATACCACAACAATATTCAATAATTGAGTTTGGAGTTCCGAATTCCCCAGCATAAAATCGGATGATTGAAAAAAAGATGTCAGATTTTGCTAATTGATTGGTTAAAATAGCATGACAGCAGAAACAAGTCGCTTCCGAAACTGAAACCGACGTTTGTCAGTGGAAACCGACGGTTTTCTGTGGTTAAAGGGCGTTTTATCGAATTTTCTAGCGTGTGCAATCGCAATCAGCAGAGCGCCACCCAATGCAATTCGCTTTTGCGGGTAAATATTTGGTTTTACACCGGTTGGCTCTGGGATGACGTGTATGCAATTCAGAAAACCAGTACGACTTCAGTGGCCAAAGGCAGACACCGTGCGTCTGGGTGTTTTGACATTTTTCCCCCAAACGTTCCAAACGGTTTATTCTGTTGTGATTTTCGCTGAAAATCTCAGTCTCACGCCATATCAGATAACGCGCTTCGAAAGTCAGCGATTTGTTAGGTCACAAAACAATCATCGTAAATCAATCAGTTTTCAGTAGTTACTAGGGAAACAAAACTTAAGTATCGACAACATTTCAGACCTTAATGAAAAGCTAAATTTAAAGTTTGTTAAACCGTTCCAGTGTTGTATACATTATTGTCGTTATACTACAACAGGCAATCAACTTTTTTTCTGTAGATTACATCCACCATTCAATCAATACTGCGCTATATTTTGTTATACATTCTACCCCGAACCGTACCCACAAGACTCTTTCCATCGGTCCACGCTACTTTTGTAACAGCTGAAAGAAAGAAATCTTAAAAAAAAAAAACAGTACAACCACCCAAGGAACGGTTCGATTGCATCAAAGTAAATTTTCCTCCGCCGAGCTTCCGCTAACAGCTTCGGAGCGGAGAGGAAAAACTTCCGGTAAAAGAAAATCAATAGCCCATGGGAATCCTAACGCAATTCCCTGGCTTTCACCACCAACCGGCAGCCGGCCACCGGTCAGAGGCAATATTCCGGTTAAGCATAATTTTCATGATTGCCTTCTGGTGAGGCTTGAACAATCACCGTGCAAACCGTTGTTTACTGCAACTGCACTTATCGATTCCCCCTGAGATCGTTCTTGTTGGCCCGAGAGATGGAATAATAATAGTTTCCCATTCCGACGTTGAAGCACAAGCAAGCAAGCCATCTTGTTCGGAATAAGGCAACGAAGGTATGGCAGTTTCGCCGTGCAATTCTCTCGGTGCCACTCGGAAACGATAAACTTAAGTGATGAAAGCAAAACACGGAAAACTTTAAGGTGTTTCCTGAAGCAACTCAAGCAGTAGATAGTTTACTTCACCATCCGTGCAGACAGACTACCAACAGACAGTGCAACATCTTAGGCAGCGAACTGAAGCAGACGAAACTTGGAGAGGATCAAATAAAACGCAAGTAGAAAGTCTTCCTCAAGTAACTTTACTCAGTGCGATGAAGAGATAGAAATGTAAATACAAAAATTAACTCGATTAGTATATTGGATTGCCGTTTATCTATTAATCCATGAAGATTCGTTTACATTATCCTTTTATATTTTGGTTCGATTGTTTGATGAAAGTAGTTATGTGCAACATTTGTCTGTATCCGCCAATGGAACTTCTCCACATCACGTTCATTAACACTGACCGACAGTGTTGAACAAAACTAAAGTTTACATTGTACGGTTAAAAAAAGGTTATTTCATGAATTTGACCTAGTATCAAACACGTTCATCAATTTTGTGGACTAGTATTTCCATTGCACGGAGCCTCTTCTTTCGTTCAAGTTTGCACCGTTTCGGCTTGAGTGGATTGGTTTTCATCATTACGTAAAAGTTTTCAAAAGCTGCCGGAGTAAACCGTCAGATGCCCAATCCAGATGCAATAGTAGCAGCTGTTTCTTCCAAGCCCCAGCACACGAGACCCAGTCCCAGTGCTGTGGAGTAAAAGTTGCGAAGACCAAACTGCACTAAACTTCCGGCTTGGCTGGAATGTTGGTTCCCATTTCACTATCGATTGATATTGATGCACTGTTTATCAAAAGTTAATTTCCCTGGGGCGAGCATACACTGCAGTAGAACGTGACAATTTTCATACTGTCTTCTGATTTCTTGGAATGGTGTGTCAAGCTTGAGAAATCAGATGCTGTAAGTAGGAAAATTATTCGCAATTCCCATATTAACACACGAAACACAGTTTCATTCTACACTCTAGATTTGCATTAAAATTGAGGTGTTGTGCAATTTATGTTCCAGAAATCGATGTGCGATTAGTACAAAAATATCAAAATCTGTCATAATAATTATAATCTTTTGCTCTTTTAAACGCAGGACTACGTTTCACTTCTACTGGGGTTTTTCCCAAAACAATTGCAGTTATTGTTTAAATGAAGTTGAATGATTTTTCTTATTGATATCCTTTGTTATTTTTTTTTATTCATTATTATTCGTAATTTCCGCATTTTTTTTTTTTTTCATTTTTATGATGAAAAGTAACACATTTTTTGATATCATTTCTTTCTGCCATGTATTTATTTATTTGTTCTGGACAATATAGGCTGTAGGCGGTCCGCTATCCACACTTAATGTCAAAATATAAAACGGCATGTAGGTTCATGTTGTGAATAACTTCAAGCTCCTTGCGGAGGGTGGATTTAGCGTAACCGGATTGCTATTAAGAGCCAGTTCGCGAGAACCGCAACCACCTTTACAAGGGAGGTTGTATCGAGGTTCTCCGATCGGACTGAAACTTTCGTGGTTTGTTTATCTATATAATAGAATAATGTTTTGCATAATGTCGGATTTTTTAAAAAGGGGTAAGTGGGGTGAAAAAGCATGTTAAAAATTGATGTCCAAAAATGGTTAATAACGTAAAATTGTTATAACTTTGTGTAAAGTGAATCGATTGTCGTGAAAATTGGCATGCTTATTCTACTCTATAAAGGCAACAAAATGAGAGTTATTGGAAGTTGCTATCGAGAATACATGATGAGATATTCGCATTTTTTCTAAAAAAATAAGATGATTTTCACAACAGTTTTTCTCTTGCCAACAGATCTAGGATTAAAATCCAAATAATACGTTTCGTAGTGCAACTCAAGAGCTTTCATTAGATATATTCAAAAAATGCGCCGTTATAAAGATACCTGTGAAAATCCATTTTTTCTATAACATGTTATTGGCCATCATTTCGAACCCATTGTGCGAGGAGCGAAACTTCGTTTTGTGTCGTTGTTCTTCCATTGAGCTATAATTTTCACGTTATGTTTGTTTATGCACTAATGCAATAGTTTGCAAAATTTGAAAGGAGAAGGGGTTTGTGGGGTAAACGGGCTCTTCAAAATCTTATATTTAGAAGCTGCTCAAATCGTAAAATAATTACTCTCGGCTTTCATTCGAAGTTACACGATGAAATGAAAGGTTATTTTTGGAGCCAACAAGAGAATGAACGAATGTCAACAAAGCCACGTGATACTTTTTGTTGAGCCTTTTTTTAATGTGCCCTTTAAAGAATTAAATTACCATTAGAAAAAAATTTCACCGGAAGATGCTCATGAAGGAATGGTTTCAAAAGTACACCCTTCTGCAGGAATTAGGCAATTTAAACCGGAAATGTATTTATCGGTAGAACAAATAAAATCGTTTTTCGCCCACTTTTCTTTGTTATATAGGCAAAATAAGCTTGAGCTAATACAGACAGTCTGTATAAAATTAACAGAAGGTTGAGTTCTGGATCGGAATGTAGCACCAAGGCTTTGCTTTTTCAAGCTTGAGCTAATACAAGTTAGTAAAGATAAAGCATTGAAGTATGTACGAGAACGTCATGAATATTGGTTGGTAATAATGAATGTGTCATTCTTCTCAGTATGTGAAAGGAGAGGAGAAAAATTCACCGCGCACTTCCCTTCCAGTATGTGCCTGCGTGCAGCAAATGCTTTCACCACACTGCTTCTTTCTCACTCCAGAGTGTCTCAACCAGCTTACAGAGAGACAAACACACTTCCAGCTCACCCCACATCTGATAGAAACAAGAGGGGTGAATTACTCTACAGAGAAAACGCAGAAGTGCACAACAGTGTCCACTGGCGAGTAGTCCGGGAGGTGAAAAAAAACCTACCGAGCAAAAATGTAGTCCTCGTGTAGCTACCAACGAATTCCACCAGAGTGAATTCGACCGGCACGAGCAACGCAGTCTATTTTTTTTTCTCTTTTCCTCTTCTGCCATGCTCAAGAAACCAACTGTGTAACGCACCACAGATAGCTCTGCAGTGTAATTATTGTGCGTGATGTCCACACGTGTGAGAAAGTACACCATAGTTCATTGTCTCGCAAGCAGGGTTGATATTTGTTGACACTCTTGAGTGAAAGTGAAAAAAAGCATCCATAAACGTTCTTTTTTTACAAACCTTTCAGAGTTCTCCCTTCCCGCTTTTTGCATGGAAGTGAACTGTCAAAACACCTCATTATATTTCATGCAATGGAAACAAGACAACAAAATCAGTTTATCAGTAAACGAAGATTGTCAAGGCATCGGTCAGTGTCAGTGAAAAAGTGTTTCGGTGAGGTTCATTTTGGTTGAGTGGACTGTTTGGTTTTTTTTTTCGCTTTGAAGTGAAGATCATTTGGTTGGATTTGTCGCCAAATTTTATTCCGTAACCGTGAACGATGCGCGCGATCTATTTCATCTGAGCAAAACAGCACGTTACTAGAACGAAAATCTAGTGTATCTGAAAGAGTGCTGCGATCATTGGAAGTGAAAATTGAAAATGATTGGCTGTAATTTTCGAAGAATTTTGCTGGGGAAAATGACTTTTATCAGCACTGCTCGCAAGAGAGAGATTTCAGATTTCACCGCAGTGCGTTCAGGTAGCTCAACAGATAAAAATCGTTTGTCGCTCTCTTCTAGCATGAGCGTATTGATTTGCTCTTTAGTGTGACGGCATTTGTCTCCGCAGTGCAAGATGTTCTCCTGCACTCTAGAGGTTTACTGAGGAGAAAAGACAAGCATGTCAATCAATTCTCAAACATTGATTTTCATAAGGTTTTTGCTGAAAAAATGCATTCTTTGAAAATGCATTGAGTGCAATTACTAATATGCTCGACGAGTGCTTAGATGATGATAATACAGATTTAAAATAAAGATAATGAAATATAGATTTTATTTGGTTTTATACTACATTCGACCCCTTGGTTATTGAATTATTCAAAGCCATATTAAAAAAAAAGTTTAACAAAACGTATCGCAAGGCTTTGTTGGCATTCATTCTACCTCTGTTAGCTCAAAAATTAACCTCTCATTTCATCGTGTAACTTCGGGAATAAGCCGACTTGACGGTTTGAGCAGTTTTACCCCACTTACCCCTTTTCCAAAAACCTAACTTTCTGCAAACTTTTGCATTAGTGCATTAGTGCATTAGTGCATTAGTGCATAAAGAACAAGGACACAAAACTGGAGTTTCGCTTCTCGCACAATGGGTTCGATATGATGGTCAATAACATGTTCTAGAAAAAATGAATTTTCTCAGGCATCTTTATAACGGCGCATTTTTTGAATATATCTAATGAAAGCTCTTGAGTTGCACTACAAACCGTATCATTTGGATTTTAATCCTAGATCTGTTGGCAAGAGAAAAACTACTGTGAAAATCACCTTTTTTTTTTAGAAAAATGCGAATATCTCATCATGTATTCTCGATAGCAACTTCCAATAACTCTCATTTTGTTGCCTTTATAGAGTAGAATAAACATGCCAATTTTCACGACAATCGATTCACTTTACACAAAGTTATAACAATTTTACGTTATTACCCCTTTTTGGACATCAATTTTTAACGTGCTTTTTTACCCCAGTTACCCCTTTTTAAAAAATCCGACATTATGCAAAACATTATTCTATTATAACACATTTTTTCGCATGCGCTGGTTAACAGTTGTCATAGCAACAGATTTGCGCATTGCCGTATTAGTACTCGAGATGTATTTTGCCACTAATTATATCAAGTTGGCTTGCTTTCATGCAGTTATCGGTACTTGTTCTACTAGCCTTCATGTTTTGCGCTTTTCTGATGATATTGCTGTCATGGAATAGGTAACGTCAACTATTCTATACCAACGTGTGTTACTTGGGTTTTATAACAGCTATCAGACGAGCACTCAGCATCAGAGCTTTACAATGTCCAACACAATTTCTTTCCATTTTTCTTACAACATAAGACTTGACATAAGACAGGCTATCCTCAGTGGTCGTATTTTTTTATATAACCTCATCAACTATTTGTCATTTTCTACCAGCAAACATAGATTAATTGAAATGTACGTTCGACATAACACACTACATACTTTGACAGCAAAACCTGGATGAATAACTGAATGAAGTTATGGTTATGCTCACATTCACGGAGACACTTCCTTAAAAGAGACTGATAAATGCCACTGTGAAATGTATAAAAGATGGCCAGTGTTGATATGTCACCGTTTGTGTTAGAACACACAATATTAGCTCTAAATAAATATTAGTAAATAACTAATTCATCACAAAAAAATCCCCCCTAATAAAATATATAATAGATGAGCCTGTTGGAAGATATGCTTGAAAGGAGCTGAGAGTGTCGTATAGAAATTGCTTGCCGGATTCGTCGTTTCCGCGATATGTTTCCGAGGAAACTCAGTTATGCCTCTGAAAAAAAAAACGGTAATGGCTAGGGACCTAAATTCACAGGAATGGTTGAATAGCTATAATCTTTTTTTTTTTTTTTTGGTTTGAGCCCCTGTGTAATAGAACAATGTTCTGAAAATCACAGATTTTTTGGAAAAGGCTCAGTGAGATAAATAAGACCCTCAAAACTTCCGAGCTAAAAATTTGCTGAAAACAAACAAATGTCGTAGTTCAATACACTTAATCGATTTCTTTGAAAATTAGTAAGACAACTCTATCCTTTAAAATGTATAAAATGTCGGTTAGTAGTCTGAAACCGATGACATAGTCAGAGCGTAAGGCATGGAAAAAAATTTAGAATTTTTCGAACATTTCCGAAACAACGCATTATTTGAATACGTAAAGTTGCTCTATTCAACGTATGGTTTAGATAGCAAGCTCTGAAAGTAATCACGTCTTTAAAAAAAACCTAAATTAATCCACCTAGCGGTCAGACCCAGCCTTTCTCATTCAAACTTATTTTTTGTAAAAATTGATTTACATGAACGCTTCAATCCGATAAATGTGTATTCACTTTTTGGGTTCTGAAATAATGATGTTGTAATTGAGGTATAAAATATGAAATTTGACGTAATGTAAATGCGCAAGAAATAGCGAAATAAAAGAAATGACTCTTGATTTCGAACAACTCAATCACGAGCGATACCGGGAAAATTCAAATGGTAGGATACCACATTTAAATTATATTGAGGCCACATATATTGATCAAAGCAGGTATAGTTTTAAATAGCCTTTGTATTTCTTTTTTTTTTCATAACATTTGAACCAAATTCTTATGAAGTTTGTTATTTGTAAGTTTATGAGATGACTCGTTCGTATGACACTAGTTATGTTCAAATAAGTCGTGTAATCTTTGAGATAATAGAGTTTCGTTGTTTTATTTACAATTTAATACATAACGGTTGCGGTACAGTAAAATTCAATAGGGTGTTATGAGTCAGCCAGACCTTTCATTTGACACTAATTTCGTGAAAATCGGTTCAGCCATCTCTGAGAGAAGTGAGTGAGTTTATGTATTCTTCGGAATATGTTTCTTTTCATAGCTAGATTTCACACTTTTAAACATAACAGGCAAAGTAATAGTTCGATTGAGAAAAAAATCAATAGGGTCTTATGGGGTAACTAGACCTTTCATATGACATCGATTTTATGAAAATCGGTCCAGCCATCTCTGAGAAACATGAGTGAGATTAAATTGTCTCGAGAACACGTTTCTTTCCATAACTTTTGAACCACATGTTCAATCCTAATGAAATTCAAAAGTTAAGGGTTTTCTAAGTAACCCGTTCATTTGAAATTAATTTTGTTGCAATCGGTTGCGTAGTTTCTGAGATATAGATTTTTCGTTATTTTTACATTTTGATACATAACCTCTAAACTAGAAATTAATTTCATTGAAATCGGTCCAGCCAGGGCTGGAATTCACCTCAGTGCAGACAGAACCACACCAATTTGTACACAACACATTTTCCATCAAACCGTGCGTGCCACTCCCGATATTTCGTTTGTGTTCTCTTCACCCCATTCGCTCTTTTGTATTTCTCTCGCACCGAAAAAATGCGACTGAGTACACTTTGTGCATTTGCCAAAAATGTGCGACACCACACGTTGTGTTTTACTTTGTGTGTTGCTTGGGGCAATGATTATCGGATTTGACAAACGAACGATTATAGCATTAACTTTTTTTGGTTTCATTTGACTGCTACTGAAATATTATAGGAGTTGATTTTCAGTGCTGCTCAATGGGTTTTGTTTCAAAACTAAAAATGGTTTCTTCCCGGAGGTAGCCGCAATATGTCTCGTACATGAACAGTAGGGTGGCAATAGAAATCGACATTTCGAATTTCGTTTAGAAGTTGGGCTCAATAGATTTGTCTTCGAAAAAAGTTCCCATACTAAACTTCAGCTTAATCTGACTTTGGGAACACGAAAGCATTATTTTGTAACCAATGGAAAACATAATTCCTGAATATCAGAAAAGTCTAATGCCAAATGTCTTAAAAATGCATGAAACATCGAGATCTGGTGTTATCCAAAAACAAAAAATGAAAAAACCGATCGGTTAAAGTTTCACTTTTCGATTTAACGAACTTCTAAATGCGTCGAAGGACAATTTCTTTCCATACAAGTCATGATGAACGGTATCAGTAGTGAATGCATGTAGCGATTGTGTATAAATACCGCGACAGAAACATGTCTGGACGTGCGTAATATGTCCTTTCCTAAGAAACACGTCCACGCCATTGAGAATCGTGTTTAAATGAACTCTCAAAAATGTAGATGGTCCTTTCTTGGTTCCTTTTCTCTGCTATTTTTTCTACCCGCAACGCAACGCAAACTGCTCAAACTGAAGCTCTTTGTTCTCACGTGTGTCACAAAAAGCAGCACAAAGTGTTGTTCCGTTCTCCCTCTCTTGAAATATTTCTCACTTGGTGATATCTTTCATAGTCATTTCGTTTTCGCTCTTTCTTTTTGTGCCTGTTTGTTGTCAAAATGTGTAGGTACCGTTCTCGTTGTGCCTTGACGTAAAATTAACACACTGAGCGCAATGAGTGTGCGAATGACAGCCCTGGGTCCAGCCATCTCTCACACATACACACACACACACACACACACACACACGTACATACATACATACATACAGAAAATGCTCAGCTCGTCGAACTGAGTCGAGTGTTATGCGACATTCGGCCCTTTGGAGCACTTTTATACCTTTAGTTTTTTCAGTAATTGCTATACCTTTCTAGGAGAAAGGCAAAAAGCAAGGAAAATTCAACTTTTTTTTTTTATTCTCGCTTATTTTCCGTCGGTCTAGTTCCGCCACTGTTGTTGCGCCAATCACCGACGCCCAGGGAGGCGACTCCACACCCAGGACCCTAACTCACGACCCGTTTATTAACGGTCCGGCGCCAACGGCTTTACTTCCTCATGCGATGGAAGGCGTGATCCCAGAGATTTTTCGCCTCAGAAAACCTCCCGGTGTCGGCTAGGATTGAATCTAGACCAGTTGGGTTGGTTGTGAGTGGATCACGCCACCTCACAACCATCGACACCTATGTCGGCGGTGGGATTCGAACCCAGGCGTCGAGCGTGGCTGGCCGAGACGTTACCAACCACACTAGGCCTCCCCACTTTTTTTTATAATAATAAAATAGTGTTAATTTTCTTACTTCCTAAGCTTAAATTCGTAATAATTTGAAAACAGATACAGGTAGAAAGTTAAACATTAGAAGCCGCGAGGTTCAGAGTTCACTTTAACGAGTGGATGGTCGTGGGTTCGAATCTTAGTAGAATCAGGCCATTCAATGTCAAAAAGGACTTTAAGCATGGGTTTATTCTCAGGCTCCTCACCAGTTACACCAAGGTCGCTTTTTACGCGGGTTTTTTTACGCGGCTTTTTTTACGCGGATTCCGGAATTTACGCGGTTTTTTTACGCGGATTCCGGAATTTACGCGGTTTTTTTACGCGGATTCCGGAATTTACGCAGATTTTTTTTACGCGGATTACTGGCCAGAAGGACGCACGACGAAAAAAGGGAAAGGTAACATCACACTACACACAAGCACTGATAAAAAATAATAATAAGCATGCCACTTCTCGATAGCGGTATTGCTTATAATAGAAGGGCGGGATACAGCCGACACCCGGGTATATTTCACAATAGATCAACGATTTTGGTCGCAGTGAGAAAGTTCATACAGGAAAAAAAGCGCTTTGAATGGAAATGACTTGCGTCTCTGGGTTCAAAATAACTTATGAATCTTTAGAAGAACTTTCATCATTTCTGGGTTAATTCAAGTTATATGCAGTTTGCGTATTCAAAAGTATGTTTATTTGACATACTTTGCTATAATATTAGTATATTTAATTTGGTTCATTTCTTGGGTTTTTACCTAATGTTGGATATCAGGTCTCGTCCTGTAGATGAGCATGGTAGTGCTTGAAACCGGTCGACTTTAAAAGGTAAATTTCAAAATTTAACCCTAATATTAAGTAAGAGCACTAAGTGTTGTTGTCTACCCCCGTTAACGTGTCCGTTCTATCAGTTTTGTATTGTAAAAGCTAAAGCACCATCCAAATGTCATGTCCAAATATCATGTCATGTTCTTATATTTGTTTTTCTTTTTTTATTTAATAATTAATTTTGTGTATTTTGATTTGCTTATCATTATTTTTTTGTTATTTGTTAATTCTCTATGTTAATTTTGTTCCATTTATTCTTATTTCAACTTATTGATCCGTTCATTTCAATTATTTATTTCAGCTTGCACAATTGTTTCACTTAGTTTTATTGTTCTTTTATTCATCTAGTTTTTTTCTTTTATGCAACCATTTCTCATTGAAATTAAAATATCATGGTTTCTTATGACCATTTCCAGCAGTTTTAAGCTAAGTTTGAAGTTTTTATTCCTCTATTTTTAAATTTTTATCCGTTCTGATTATTATTTTATTTTTATGAGTTTAATATTGTATGTTGGTCGTACTCAGTCTTTGATTTTATGTTTAATCACAATTTTCAAATTAGATTATTTTATTGACATACTGTTTGAGGGTTCAATTTCAGGTATCATTTATTTTTACAGTGTGTTTTTTTATTTTTTTTATATTTTTACTTTTTCAAATAGTTCTGCAGTTTTATTTTTCGTTCAGCTATTTGTCAATTTAAATTTTTCCTTTTTTTACAATTTTACCCAAAAAACAATATCGCACGCTTAGCCTTGGGGTTAATAGTGGTCTCGATCAACTAGATTAGTTGAGAGAATTCGTTATCGATATTGTTTTTGGCACATTTTGCATGTGTAGGTTAAGTACAACGATACACCGTGCCCCAGTGCTGAGTCGAGAAAATTTCCAGCTCGAAAAGATCCTCGACTCGATCGGGAATCGAACCCGATATCACAACCGTGTGGGAGAGCTAGCCGACCGACATCGCTAACCACAGAACCACGGGGACCACACAATGTTACCCAGTGTTGTCTTTTTTTATTTGTTGTATCTCATCAGTTTTCTTTTTCTGCACTTTGAAAATGTTTTGTGTCAATCCTGAGAGTACATCCGGATAACTGCTTCTATTTATTCATCTAAGGTATTTCTGAGCCTAATTTAGGTACTCTTTTGTACAATTACGCCCTTTCCAAGCTATTTCGAACATAATTTTAAATCGTTTTCCGTTTTTCTATTTTAAAAAGTTGTTTTTTTATAAATTCTGTGCTTAATATTCTCTTATGAGTCTGTAGTAACCCTAAAAATATTTTCATCGTTAATTTACAATCAATTTCAGTTATTTTCAGTTCCGGATTTTAAAAGTATGTTTTTCAACCTGGCTTTAATTTTTTTTTTATTTATTTTTAGTTCAATATATTGTTTAGCTTTGATGATCGTTTGATTTATTTCGAGGACATAATTTGGAATAATATTTGTCAATATCTGTAAGCGTTGTTGTACATTTCTGTTCTATCTTAATTTGGAATAGTTTTGTTTCCATCCTCCACAAAATTTACTTTTGCATCAACATTCCCTGGCTTTTTAGAGTGGTTTGATCCTATTTCAGGAAGATTCTCTTATTTGCTTTTTTGTACTCTTCAAAATGTTTTTTTACTACAGTTCTATGCTGATTTTTTTCGTTTGGATTTTCAAAACTTTTTAATCGTTTTGGAATGATTCAGTGAGAAATAAGTATCAACCAACCTAGGAGAATTTATTTTTCAATTTTTTGTTTATTTTTGTGTTTTAAACAGGAAATAGTTGTATTTGTTGGTATAATCACCGTTACTTCATATGTATCGTATTAATTGATATTTTTCGGTGAACAATTCAAATTGTTCACCGAAAAATATCAATTAATACGATACATAGGAAATAGTTGTATCTCAAATATCAATTCATTAGCAGTTTGTATACACCTTGTACCTCTTTTCTACAAGTACTCAATAATTTTGACATTTGCACATATAACATTTGACAAGTTTTATTGGTCTACATATTATTTATGTTTATTATGGTAATTAAACACAAAACAAAGCATTGTTTCAAATTTTATTTCGAATCGCTTGTTTTGTTCAGCTACAAAGGTAGTCCATCTTCAATCACTACACCAAAGTTGTACAACATTGTTCAAGCGAGCACAGAAATCAAAACTGGAGCATTCCACTCGATTAGCAATCATGACTATTCCGGTCAAAAAATTGTACTTGCAAATGGACTGCGAAGAGCAAAACAACACGATTGCCGAACATGCCCGCCTACCCAATGCACACATACAACGTTCGGAAAACTACCGGAAAAAATAAACCACAGCGTCCCACATACATGTGTACCATATGTGTAGGAGATACCGGAATCAACTACTCTTTGGAGCAGCCCAAAAAAGCAGCGAGTCGATTTTCTGCTGATGACTACCAAAACATGGCCCTCCACACTTTGGACCGAATCATTTCTCGGCTATGCCATGGAAAATGGTATGTATACATACACACACGTGCAGAATGATACTGCGTCGTCCTGGCGCCAGTTGGTCGTGTTTGTTTTTGCCCTCCCTCAAGAATATGATGCTTTCAGGGACACCGCCAGTAGCCCAATAGTTTCGGCCGAGGTAAAGGGCTGCCCTGCTAGGATGGACGATGATTCATATCTTCATCTCCTCGTTCGGAAATAGAGAGAACATCAAGTGCACTACTTTTGATCCCGACGATGTTTTGTGCCCTATCGTGTTTGATAATTGGATCGACCTGAGATTCGCTTTGTCTGCAAGTGGTAATGTATGGAAATTGGAATCCATCAAAATAATTGCTTGATAGGAAGAGCAAACCCTAGGACAGCAGGAGGTGCCATCTGGATCGAAACCGAGAGACGATGGCTGATTCAATAAAACATTTACATAGCAAACATTCAAAGGAATTATCTGGATCTGTCCGTTTGTTGTTTAGGAGTTAGCAGCCTGAAAGTCATTCAATTAATTTTATGCTATTCAAATACTTAGTTGTGTCAAGATAGATAACTGATACAAGTGTCGAGAAACAATTGCGTGAGTGTTGCATTTGTTACAGACCATCGGTAATTCAATACTCATATCACACAATTTGTTCGAAATTTTTTTTCTCTAGTTTAAGATGTATCAGTGTATGTAAAACAACTTATTTTCCGAACCGAATAAAGTCTAAAACCAAACATTCTATATACCAGCAGAATGATCTCATCTCATATTGACTTCAGAATTATTCAGAAGAGTTGTTTTTATTTATCCATCAATTAGACTCCCCACTACTCGACACCGATAAATATCATACTTTGAACTTGACTTTACACAAGGACGCCGTAGGCAGGTTAGGAGAAGGCAGTGGCGAAAAAGCCATTGAACTGAAAACCAGAAGATGCCTTTGCTTCTTAATTTAGATATACGATTGATTAAATATTCCTGGACGGTAACGGGAGCTCGATATTTGATATCATCTACTGTTTGCTTTCCAGTCTTGAGAAAATAATGCCAATTAAGCGAGGTCTAGCAAATTAGCATATTTGTCGGGGAAGTTAAATTAGCACCAGCAAAATCATGGCGTGAAATTTCGAAGTGGTTGATTGATACGCAACATTGCTTGAAATTTAATTACTTAGCCTTCTTCCAAGTTGTTTCGAATAATTGATTTTGAAGAGGAGTAGAGTTTCCAGAATTCAAAACATTCAAAGTTTTGCTAACAAAATTTTAACTTTCACGCATAGCGTCCACCACAACAACTTTGTCTAGAAATCGGTAATTATTTGTTTTAATTGCAAAATTCTGCCAGCTGCCGGCTTTCCACCGGCTATAGTCACACAAAAAACCATAAATTTATCGCATTCTCGTCTAGACAGTCAAACTGGGCTGGCGCTGTCTTGTCTGCTGCCAAGTTGTTCTGCACCAGCGCTCAGGGTGCAGTGTGCTTCGATATGTATATTTCGCCAGTTCCTTCCTCAGCTCGAAGTGTGTTCATATTCCGCAGTGCTCCAGCATGGGAAGCGTACAAGCATAAAGCATTACATGTGCAACCCAGCATTCACATTAAAAAGATCAAGTATCAAACTTTTACCCCCCGGGAAAAGGGTGAAACAACCCGATGCTGCCACATCAGTGTTCTTGGTGCTTTTTTTCTTGCTTTCCACGTACACACATTGCACTAACAACCGGCAAACCAGTCACCGATTGACTCCAATCAGCCAGACCTCTGCTAGACGGAAGCAGAAAAACTGCCAGAACCACGCGGAGAGAGCATAAAAACTGCATCACTCATCGGGATGCAGCCAAAAAAATGAGTAAACGGCGTGATTGCAGTGTAAGTTTTTTTCAAAAATCCAATTCCGTTTTTTATTTGTCAATTCAATTCTTAGCACAATGCATATTACAAAGGTGTTTTAATAAAGGTGTTCAATGATAATCTGGTAGTCATTCCGTACGACAAAAAATCATTTTTTTCGAAAAGAATTCCATGTAATAAAAACAGAACTCTAACATTAGTTTTAACCTGATTATCGAGTTTTCTATTAGTTTATTTACACTAAAAAATTCGATTAAATCGATTGCTTTAATCTTGTATTAATTGAACAAACATTCCCTAAACCCACACCGTCAATGGCCGCTGCGGCGAGAGTCATTTCCTGTGGAAGTTACTGTTGCATCCCAGCTTGCACACGGATAACGTACCGAACTGGCTCTTGCCGAAAGCCGAGCGCTGCGCTGGGTTTACTCTCCTCCAGTCGGTGGTCGGTGGCATTGCTCCACCACAGTCGCCGCAGTTGTCTACGTGCCGACTGGAGCCGGTATGAAATCTGAGGGGTGGATGTTCTACACTCAATAATCATCGATAGGCGCCAGAATGGCGCCTCGTTGCAGGAGAACTAAACAAATAATAAAATAAAAAGACGAAAACAACAAGGCAGCAGCCAGCAACCCAGACGAAGCTGCCGCGCTAGAATCCAAAATGTGAGTGTGTGTGTACATGTGTAAGTATGCCAGAATGGCAGCGAAAAGCCAAAGTTTCCTACCCGTGCAAACTAGCAAGGGCAGGCAGGAAATGCTTTTCATCCGTGGCAACCGTTCCGTCCCTTGGTGCCACACGCGCGCGGGTGAGAAAAACTGTTGTGCCGCAGCAGCTGAACAGAAGAGCACAACCGAACGAGTGACGGCAAAACAGGGACGGAGAGCCTTTCGTTGTCGACGAGAAGTAGTTTAGTGGCGGATGATTTAATGCTTCCCTCCTGGTTAGTGCTGGCACTGATGCAAAATGCTTTTATGGCTTTATATTCATATTCATAAAAAAAGATAATAGCAACACTTCAAGGTATAAAGTATGCTTACGTAGCGAAAGCTAAAAAGGAATCAAATTTTAAAATCGATT